>NW_027254808.1:0-167500 GCF_044704955.1 Pristiophorus japonicus | reverse complement strand
ACACACAGCCACCCCCATCCCCTCACACCACCCCCCCACACACACACACACACCCCAGCACCCCCACCCCCCCACACACACACCCCCACCCCCACCACACACACCCCCACCCCCCCCACACACACACACCCCCACACACACACACCCCCACACACACACACACACCCACCCCCATCCCCTCACACCACCCCCCCCCCACACACACACCCCAGCACCCCCACACACACACACCCCCACCCCCCCACACACACCCCCACCCCCCCACACACACACACACACCCCCACCCCCCCACACACACACACACACCCCCACCCCCCCACACACACCCCCACCCCCACCCCCACCCCCCCCACACACCCCCACCCCCCCCACACACACCCACACCCCCACCCCCCCACACACACACCCAACCCCACCTCCCCACACCCACACCCCCACCCCTCCCCACACACACACCCCCACACACACACACACATACCCCCACACACACCACACCCCCACACACACCACACCCCCACACACACCCCCCCACACCCCCCCCCCCCCACACACACACACACACACACACTCACCCGCACCCCCCCACACACACACACACCACAATCTCTTCCCCCACCTTCTCCCTCCAACTCCCCCATCCTTCCACCACGTCTCCCCCCACTCCAGTTTTTATTAAAGGCCCCCTGGCCAGGATAGGACAGATTTCAACAACTTGTGACATACATGAGGCAATAAATTGTGCAAGTAAGGATATATGCAAATGCAAAATCAGATCTGAACCTCCCTGGGCTGTTCCACCGGATATTCCAAAACTGCACCGTTCAGTTGAGCTCTGTGCTTTGATTTATGGGCTCCATTTTGTCAGCTGTGTGCAGACATGAAACAGACACAGGCCCACAACCAGAGGCGGCAGTCGAGAAAAGGAACATTAAATGTTTGCTTGGCACGGATCAAAAATACAACTTTTGATTTATTTTCTTCCTGTAGTGGTCAGGTACAAAAAACATGATCAAAGAGGCGAATGGAATGTTAGCCTTTATAACTTATAGGGCTAGAATATAAAGGGAACGAAGTTTGCTACAACTATACAAGCCCGGGTTAGACCACAGCTGGAGTACAGTTCAGGGCATCTCACCTTAGAAAGGATAGATTGGCCTTGGAAGGAGTACAGCACAGATTGACCAGAACATTACCTAGGTTCCAAGAATTAGATTGAGAGAAGAGTTTACATTAACTAGGATTGTATTCCCTGGAATATAGAAGGTTGAGGGGTGATCTGATGGAGGTTTTGGGGGATTTTGAAAGGAATTGACAGGAGAGAGAGAGAGAGAGAGAGAGAGAGAGAGACATGTTCTGCTGGTGAGAGAGTCCAGAACAAGGGGATATAACCTTAGAATCAGGGCTTGCCCATTCAGGAGAGAAGTTCAGAAACACTTCTTCACATCAAGGGTGGTAAAAGTGTGGAACTCTCTCCCACAAAAAGCAGTAGATACTAGCTCCATTAATAATTTTAAATCTGAGATAGATATGTTTTTTGCTCGCCAAGGATATAAAAGGCTATTGAGCCAAGGCAGGTGGATGGAGTTAAGGTGCAGATCAGCCATCATCACACTGAATAGCGGAACAGGCTTGAGGGGCTGAATGGACTGCTCCTGGTCCCACGTCTTCCCCCTCCTCCTTCCCCTCCTCCATTCTAGGTGGTCACCCATAACAACGGATCCCAGTAAACTGACCATAAAAAGTGACCAAGAGGACACCGGTACTCTCCGTATTCCTTCCTTCCTATCCTCCAATCCATTCTTGTGGGAAACAAAGGCCTCGTGTCTCAGCTTGGCACCTGGGCCTGCACAGCCAAGAGGAAATATGCTCCAGTTCTCCCAATGGGAAAAAAAGACAGTCTTGCATTCATATAGCACCTTTCACAACCTCAGGATGTCCCAAAGCGCTTTACAGCTAATGAATTACTTTTGAAGTGCAGTCACTGTTGTAATGTAGGAAACGCGACAGCCAGTTTGTGCACAGCAAGGTTGAACATACAGCAGTGCGATAATGATCACATAATCTGCTTTCGGTGTTGGTTGTGACATAACTATTGGCCAGAATGCCACGAGGGCACCCCCGCCCTTCTTCAAAATAGTGCCGTAGGATCTTTCACATCCACCCAAAAGAGTTCGGTTTAATGTCTCATCCGAGAGATGGCACCTTGGACAGTGCAAGTACTCCCCAGCACTGCACCGAAGTATCAGCTTGATTTATGTCCTCAAGTGTCTGGGGTGGGACTTGAACCCACCACCTTCTGATTCAGCAGGCTGACACCTGTGAGAAACCTCACTGATTCTCCCCTCGACCCCACCCCCCCACCCCTTCATCGGCAGAAGGGCGGAGGACAACTGTAGCGCCCCTACTGCGATCCACGAGCTCGGCACAGAGCGGGGATCAAACGTCGCGTCCCTCCCGCTCTGCGTGAGCAAGTTGCACGCAGCCCTTACCAAGTGAGCCATCAGGGCAGCTGCACAGTGGCCTTTGTCTCATGGCTTGAAATGTCCATGGCAGGCAAGATCCCACAGCACAGGCTGGGCTCATTGAACAACCTTCCTCAGCTGGATGACCTCCAACAAACAAAAACACAAAAACACACACTTAAATGAAGACTTTCACAGAGCTGCTGCAAAACTAAATGTTTCCACCTTGTAATTATTTTTTTGTATTCTGGCCATTTTCAACGTTTCCTGCCAGAACTAAAAATATTCCTGTTCCCTCGCACCAGGGCACAGAGGAAATTTGTTGTACAGTGAGTCACAACTGGGGCAGGGGGAAATCCCCTCCCAGGAATAGTGAGGAGAAATCAAACAGCTATAACATTCCATGGGTTTCAATCCAACAAACTAACTCTCAACTATTCCTGTCGGTCTCCTTTAACATAGTGAAACATCCCAAGGTGCTTCCCAGGGGCGGTTATCAAACAAAGTTTCACACTGACCCTCAGAAGGAGAAATTAGGGCAGATGACCAAAGGTTTAGAAACATAGAAACATAGAAAATAGGTGCAGGAGCAGGCCATTCAGCCCTTCTAGCCTGCACCGCCATTCAATGAGTTCATGGCTGAACATGAAACTTCAGTACCCACTTCCTGCTTTCACGCCATACCCCTTGATCCCCCGAGTAGTAAGGACTTCATCTAACTCCCTTTTGAATATATTTAGTGAATTGGCCTCAACTACTTCCTGTGGTAGAGAATTCCACAGGTTCACCACTCTCTGGGTGAAGAAGTTTCTCCTCATCTCGGTCCTAAATGGCTTACCCCTTATCCTTAGACTGTGACCCCTGGTTCTGGACTTCCCCAACATTGGGAACATTCTTCCTGCATCCAACCTGTCCAAACCCGTCAGAATTTTAAACGTTTCTATGAGGTCCCCTCTCACTCTTCTGAACTCCAGTGAATACAAGCCCAGTTGATCCAGTCTTTCTTGATAGGTCAGTCCCACCATCCCGGGAATCAGTCTGGTGAATCTTCGCTGCACTCCCTCAATAGCAAGTATGTCCTTCCTCAAGTTAGGAGACCAAAACTGTACACAATACTCCAGGTGTGGCCTCACCAAGGCCCTGTACAACTGTAGCAACACCTCCCTGCCCCTGTACTCAAATCCCCTCGCTATGAAGGCCAACATGCCATTTGCTTTCTTAACCGCCTGCTGTACCTGCATGCCAACCTTCAATGACTGATGTACCATGACACCCAGGTCTCGTTGCACCTTCCCTTTTCCTAATCTGTCACCATTCAGATAATAGTCTGTCTCTCTGTTTTTACCACCAAAGTGGATAACCTCACATTTATCCACATTATACTTCATCTGCCAACCATTTGCCCACTCACCTAACCTATCCAAGTCACTCTGTAGCCTCATAGCATCCTCCTCGCAGCTCACACTGCCACCCAACTTAGTGTCATCCGCAAATTTGGAGATACTACATTTAATCCCCTCGTCTAAATCATTAATGTACAATGTAAACAGCTGGGGCCCCAGCACAGAACCCTGCGGTACCCCACTAGTCACTGCCTGCCATTCCGAAAAGTACCCATTTACTCCTACTCTTTGCTTCCTGTCTGACAACGAGTTCTCAATCCACGTCAGCACACTACCCCCAATCCCATATGCTTTAACTTTGCACATTAATCTCCTGTGTGGGACCTTGTCGAAAGCCTTCTGAAAGTCCAAATATACCACATCAACTGGTACTCCTTTGTCCACTTTATTGGAAACATCCTCAAAAAATTCCAGAAGATTTGTCAAGCATGATCTCCCTTTCACAAATCCATGCTGACTTGGACCTATCATGTCACCATTTTCCAAATGCGCTGCTATGACATCCTTAATAATTGATTCCATCATTTTACCCACTACTGAGGTCAGGCTGACCGGTCTATAATTCCCTGCTTTCTCTCTCCCTCCTTTTTTAAAAAGTGGGGTTACATTGGCTACATTAGTCAAAGAGCAGGTTTTAGCAGCATCTTAATGGAGGAGATAGATAGAGAGAGGTTTAGGGAGTGAATTCCAGAGCTCAGAACCTTGGCAGCTGAAGACACGCCACCAACAGTAGAGTGATTAAAATCGGCGACGTCCAAGAGGCCAGAATCAGAGGAGTGCCGAGATCTGAGGTTTATAGGGCTGGCGATGGCTGTAGAGATAGAGAGGGGGCGAGGCCATGGGAGGGATCTGGAAACAAGGATGAGAATTTTAATTTTGAGGTGTTGCCGGACCGGGACCCTGGGGTGATGGGTGAATGGGACTTGGTGCCAGTTAGGATACAGGCAGTGGCCTTTACATCATTTCTTCATAAATTCTTTCGAAAGGTAATGATGTCCAACTGGGACAATTTAGACTGGGTCAGGAAAAAGAAAATCAAAATGTTCAACTGTTGAACTCAGCTGCCCCATCAACGAACAAGTGAAGCGGCTGTACATCAAGAAAGCAGAGAGGCTGCCGTCGGTTACAACATTCTTACCTTGACTGGAATCTGTGATATTCTCAAAGTCTATTAACTACTCGAAACCAAAAGGAGGACACTTAGCGGCTACCAACTTTTCCGCTGAACTTGAAATTGATTGTGTATATTCCATTGGTGGGTGATGGGGGGGTGGGGAAGGAGGGAGGGAGAGAGAGGGAGAGGGAGAGAGAGAGAGAGTGGTGATCATGGAGTTGGGCATTTCCAGCAGAGGAGTGGGAATGGAACCGTTAGGTTTCAGGTCCAAGCACTGATTTGTCCAGTCGCTGATCACAGCCAGGGCAAGGACAGAATGGGGAGCATTGTTGGTTCATTGTCGCTGAGAAAAGATGACTAACCGGTCCTGACCATCGAGCAGTGCCTTCCACGGGCCCTGCGGACTTGGGGTGGGACAGGGACAGGGACAGGCTGAGTTGTGATGACTCTCCCACCCACCCCCACAAAGTCAAAGAGCCCGTGGCACTCACCAATGGATGGCCACCTGGGCAAAATACCCGACAGCCCGCTCGCAGCGAGAGGGACAATCAGTGAGAAAAATAAACAGTTCATAACTGAGGGCACAGGGCCACAAATCATTAGTGGGAGGTTCAACAGCTCCTTCTGTGCTACACCTGAAACACTGTGTTTACTTGTTTCGGGCAGTACTCCGTTCAGGACAGGCCAGGGGGGGGGGGGGGTGCGGGACGCGAGGGCAAATGGATGGAACCGGTTTAAAGTCTCTTGTATCAGAAATGTTCAGCCAACGGTAAACACCATTGGTTACATTTATAACGCTCCCCCTCTATCCCCAGCCTTTGTTGTTCACAATAGACATCCATTTTTCCACAGGACCCGTGAGATGTTATCAGGTCTCTGTTTAAAAACTGCGGGGTTGGAATAATCTCGCTTGTGGTCGTAAAAATCTGGGCGGCGGGGGGGGTGGGGGGGGGAGGGAGGTTCTGGCTTCCAACAGGTGCAATGATGCCAGGCAAAATAAATGGGGTGGGGGAGAGGAAATGAACAGTGGCTCAGAGAGATCGGGGTGTGCTCTGATCTCCTAGTCCCAAAAATAAAGCCAAACTCATTTCACTCAGGGGAGGGAACGTCCATCTAACCAGCCTGATCTGGATTCAAATCCAGATTTTCGTGCTGATAGACAAGTGTTCAAAGGCAGTCCTCAGGTTATGTCACAGACAGGTATTGCAACATTCTGTGCGGTTCCAACCACACGATGTGAACTGAGGCATGTGCTTTCTCCCACTGTATTATATATGAATGCACTAGTGATTTCTATTAAGTCATCCAGTCCCATTGATTAGTTAATGCTCACTCAGACGGAACCAGATCCTGTGAAAGCTTGCCTTCTTGTTGGTCCCAGAGCTGAACCTTGAACTTTGGTCCTGTCCATCACCAAAAATCATCTATATCCACCTGCTCTACATTGCCTGATTCAGCCCCTCCCTCACTGAAACCCTGGTCACTCTTCTTCCCACCTCGAGATTGGTGCACTGCCCCTTCCTTTCCGGCCTTCACCCTCCAGAAACTCCATGTCCAAAACATAGCCACCCTCCTGCTGGCAAAGTCCCACTTGTCCATCCCCCCCATGTCCACATTGACTGACCATGGCTCCTCGTGCCCCAACATATGGAACTCCTAACCTCCCAATCCTCTCATGGCCTTGCCTCACCCTATCCCTACAGCCTCTTCCAACCTTAGAGTCCCAGACTCAGACCCCTCACCCCACCATTGATGACACAGCCATCTGCCTACAGCTCCTTCCCTAAACCTATTCAGCCTCTCCCTGCACCTTTAAAACAACTTGTGCCTTTAATATTAAATGTTCCAAGGAGCTTCACGAGCGTTATCAGACAAAATTTGACATGGGCCACATGTCTTGCTTCAGCTTTACAGAGTATTGGTGAGGCCACACCTAGAATACTGCTTACAGTTTTGGTTTCCATGTTTAAGGAAGGATATACTTGCTTTGGAGGCAGCTCAGAGAAGGTTCACTAGGTTGATTCTGGAGATGAGGGGGTTGACTTATGAGGAAAGGTTGAGTAAGTTGGGTCTCTACTCATTGGAATTCAGAAGAATGAGAGGTGATCTTATCGAAACGTATAAGATTATGAGGGGGCCCCTTGACAAGGTGGATGCAGAGAGGATGTTTCCACTGATAGGGGAGACTAGAACTAGGGGTCTTAATCTTAGAATAAGGGACCGCCCATTTAAAACTGAAATGAGGAGGAATTTCTTCTCAGAGGGTTGTAAATCTGTGGAATTCGCTGCCTCAGAGAGCTGTGGAAGCTGGGTCATTGAATAAATTTAACACAGAGATAGACAGTTTCTTAACTGATAAGGGAATAAGGGGTTATAGGGAGCGGGCAGGGAAGTGGACCCGAGTCTATGATCGTATTAAATGGGCCTACGTCTGCTCCTATTTCTTGTGTTCTTATAAGGAGATACAGGGACAGGTGACCAAAAGCTTGGTCAAAGAGGTGGGTTTTATGGAGTATAGAAGAGCGAGATGGAGGGGTTTAGGAGGGAATTCCAGAGCTTGGGGCCAAGGCAGGTGAAGGTTCGGCCGCCAATGGTGGAGCGATGAAAATCAGGGATGCGCAAGAGTTCAGAATTAGAGGAGCGCAGAGATCTGAGAGGGTTGCAGGGCTGGAGGAGGTTAGAGAGATAGAAGGGGTGAGGCCATGAAGGATTTTAAATTCGAGGTGTTGCCGGACTGAGCAGCAGCTCAACACACATCTTTTTGACGAGGCTTTTACTCACCTCCCCCACTTCTCCATCTTCCTCCATTGTCCACTCTCTTGTTTCTCGATTTCCAGATGTGAAACCCCTTTGGTTTTTACATTAAAGGGGTCAGCGATTAGATGCTTGCAGTATTCTCCCTATCTCTGGGACTTTCTATATGAAAGGTCAGTACTCAGGCAGGGAACTTTGTGGAATGTACAAAATTACTTTCCCCAAAAACAAACAAAAAACATTCTCTCTCAACATCCTTAGCTCGATGGACCCACACAGAAACAGAGAGAGAGAAATAAATACAAAATCCACTTGTAAAACAATGGCAAGTCTCAGGCGTGGAACCACAAGGGGAAGCCAGCCTGTACTCGGAGATATCCAACAAACAGCGCGTTGCTATGGGAGAGAGAACATTGCCATGGAAGAGAGAACCAGAACGTACCAGACTCAAACCAGCAGAGTGTCGCAGCGCCATTACAGCAGCGTGCGAAGGGGCCCTGTTCCCAGCACAACGGACATACGGAGAGGACACGGGAACCAAGGTGGGCGATCTGAGCCACAAATGACACCAAGAAGCCTTGAGCCAAAATTAACCGTGCCGTTGCTTTGAGTGGCAGAACACATTGACGCTTTCTGTTTAAGGTACCGTTGCCCTGCCCTTTCCCAACAGGCATTGCAGCCAAGAGCTGGGTGGAAGGGGTTACTGTGCTGCTGGATTAATTAACGGGACATTCCAGTCCTTCTTGAAATTTACCCCCGACCTTGCTCCTCAAGGTGCTGCATCATGCATAATCTGTATCGTAACTCCATCCTTGCTTCCGTATCCTTTAATATCCTTGCCTAACAAAAATCCATCAATCTCTTATTTTTAAATTTTCAATTAACTCCTAGCCTCAACAGCTTTTTCAGGGTGAGAATTCCTGATTCCCAACACCCTTTGTGTGAAGAAGTGCTTCCTGGCATCTCCCCTAAACGGCCTGGCTCCAATTTTAAGGTTATGCCCCCTTGTTCTGGACTCCCCCCACCAGAGGAAATAGTCTTTCTCCAACTACCACATCAAGTCCTTCAAACATCTTAAACACCTCAATTAAATCACCAGTTCAACAAGCCTTGGCTCAGCTCCTATGGGGAGTGCCACAGAGACCATTGACACGGTCTTACTATAAGCAGCACTCCCCAGAGTAGTCTCCAAAGTTCTGATAGCAATGGAGACCCACCAAGCTACAAGGGGTGCAATAGGAAAAGGCTCCTGAGACACAGGAGGATGAGGAAAATAGAGTCAGAGGCTCGCAGATATAAAGAGCAACTCCCTTGGTGCCTCAGTGGCTGTGGCACTGAGCCAAGCACCGGGAAGGGCCCTGGTTCAAACCTTGCTCCGCTCAGAGTTAGCTGGTCTCTCATGGAGCAGCCAAGGTCAGCGTGTCCCTGGGCCAGAGAGGGGGAAATATCAGTCAGGGTTCCCATCCCTAATCACTGAAACATCCTCAGCTCTTGAAAGCTTCAGCAAAATCAGGCACTGGAGCATCAACCCTTCACAGAGAAGCCACCTTTAATCAGCGCTTGTGATCAGTCACCTCCTGCTGAACCTGATCCTTTTAGTCCCTCTCCACACACCAATTCATCCAGTTAATCACTGTAATGTATTTGCTTCATGGGTTCTTTGCTTAAGAATTCATAGCAACACATTGCTATTGAGAACTAGTTGGTTTATTAACAAAGGTCTAACAATCACACTACGCATTAGCAGTTCATCCACTAGGCTCACAACTGCATTGCTAATCATGGTTGACCTAGGCCCAACTGGCTGGGGTTTTATCGAGTCTTGTGAACATCAGGTGACTGGCTAAGCCACTCACAGTGCAACAGCTGTACAACTATTTTAGTTAAAAACATAAATCAAGTGCCCCCTGATTAAAGGGAGGGGGGCACTAAAACCAACAAAATAAACCAATTAAACTTTGGACGGTAAACTTAAATAAAATTAAAATTTCTTTGCCGGGGGTGCTGATGCACTCCAGTCCCTCCAGTGCCCACCTCTCGTGGAAGGCCGCGAGCGTACCGGTGGAGACCGCATGCTCCATCTCCAGGGATGTAACCACGGAAGAGAGGCAGGCAGTCGGGCTGAACGACCCCCTCGACCGCCCACTGCCTGGACTGGCTGGCCCCCTTGGCCGTGCCCAGGAGCAGTCCTACGAGGAGGCCTTCCGACTTGCCCGCTCCCCTCCGCACAGGGTGCCCAAAGATCAGGAGTATGGGACTGAAGTGCAACCAGAATTTGAGCAGCCCCTTTAAATAATGGAAGAGGGGCTGCAACCTCACACATTCAATATATACGTGGAACACTGACTCCTCTAGACTGCAGAAATTATAGGCGGCCTGGGAGCCCGTGAACCAACTTAAAAACTTATTGCATGGGACTGCTCCATGCAACACCCTCCAGGCCAAGTCCCCGATAAATAGTGGGAGGACTCCCGTGTAGAGTGCACTCCATCGGCGACCCCCGCCTCCTCCGGACGGCAAGATGGTACGCCATGGCGTGTCCGGACGGCAGACGAGGATTCATGGGGTATTTGCTTAAGAATTCATAACATTACTATTAAGAACTGGTTGGTTTATTAACAAAGGCTTAACAATCACACTACAGATTAGCAGTTCATCCACTAGGCTCACAACTGCATGCCGCATTGTGGATAACCTAGACCCAACTGGCTGGGGTTTTATTGAGTCTTGTGAACAGCATGTGACTGGATAAGCCACTCACAGTGCAACAGTTCTACAACTCTTTTGTGGGGAACAAAATAAACATTAAATCAAGTGCCACCGGATCTGGGGGACACTCCAGACACTTTTCAACTGCCCCCTTTTTTTAAAAATGTTTTTTGTTTTCTTTTTTGTTTTTTTTAAATGTTTTTTTTTGTGATTTTTTTGGGGGCATTAAAATCATATATTTTACAAGTGCCCCCTATAAACGGAGAGGGGGAATACTAAAACCGGCAATTAAAACAAATTAAACTTTAAAACATATAAAATCAAATTAAAATTTGGTTGCCGGGGGTGACGATGCACTCCAGTCCCTCCGGCGCCCACCTCTTGCGGAAGGCCGCGAGCGTACCGGTGGACACCGCGTGCTCCATCTCCAAGGACACCCTGGCCCGGATGTAGGCGAGGAAGAGAGGCAGGCAGTCAGGCTGAACGACCCCCTCGACCGCCCGCTGCCTGGACCGGCTGATGGCACCCTTGGCCGTGCCCAGGAGCAGTCCTACGAGGAGGCCTTCCGACTTGCCCGCTCCCCTCCGCACAGGGTGCCCAAAGATCAGGAGTGTGGGACTGAAGTGCAACCAGAATTTGAGGAGCAGCCCCTTTAAATAATGGAAAAGGGACTGCAACCTCGTGCATTCAATAAAAACATGGAACACGGACTCTTCCAGACCGCAGGAATTGCAGGCGGCCTGGGAGCCCGTGAACCGACTTAAAAATTTATTGCATGGGACTGCTCCGTGCAACACCTTCCAGGCCAAGTCCCCGATAAATAGTGGGAGGACTCCCGCATAGAGTGCACTCCATCGGGGACCCCCGCCTCCTCCGGACTGCAAGATGGTACGCCATGGCGTGTCCGGACGGCAGACGAGGATTCATGGGGTATTTGCTTAAGAATTCATAACATTACTATTAAGAACTGGTTGGTTTATTAACAAAGGCTTAACAATCACACTACAGATTAGCAGTTCATCCACTCGGCTCACAACTGCATGCCTCATTGTGGATAACCTAGACCCAACTGGCTGGGGTTTTATTGAGTCTTGTGAACAGCATGTGACTGGCTAAGCCACTCACAGTGCAACAGTTCTACAACTCTTTTGTGGGGAACAAAATAAACATTAGATCAAGTGCCCCCCGATCTGGGGGACACTCCAGACACTTAACTGCCCCTTTTTCTAATAAATGTTTTTTTTTTGTTTTTTTTGTGGGGTTTTTTTGTGATTTTTTTGGGGGGGGCATTAAAACCATATATTTTACAAGTACCCTTATAAAAGGGGAGGGGGACACTAAAAATCCGGCAATTAAAGCAAATTAAACTTTAAAACATATAAAATCAAATTAAAATTTGGTTGCCGGGGGCAACGATGCACTCCAGTCCCTCCGGTGCCCACCTCTCGCGGAAGGCCGCAAGCGTACCAGTGGACACTGCGTGCTCCATCTCCAAGGACACCCTGGCGCGGATGTACGCGCGGAAGAGAGGCAGGCAGTCGGGCTGAACGACCCCCTCGACCGCCCGCTGCCTGGACCGGCTGATGGCACCCTTGGCCATGCCCAGGAGCAGTCCTACGAGGAGGCCCTCGGACCTACCCGCTCCCCTCCGCACAGGGTGCCCAAAGATCAGGAGTGTGGGACTGAAGTGCAGCAAGAATTTCAGGAGCAGCCCTCTAACAGCTCCACAACTCTTTTGGGAGAAAAACTAAACATTAAATCGTGCCCCCCGATCTGGGGGACACACCAAACATTTTCAATGCCGTTTTTTTTGTGTTTTTTTTTGTTTATTTTGTATTTTTTGTTTTTTTTTGTTTTTTTTGGGCACTAAAATAAATTTTATTTTTCCAAGTGCCCCCTATAAAAGGGGAGGGGGACATTAAAAACACCAGCAATTAAAACAAATTAAACTTTAAAACATAAAATCAAATTAAAGTTTGGTTGCCGGGGGTGATGATGCACTCCAGTCCTTCCGGTGCCCACCTCTCACGGAGGGCCGCGAGCGTACCGGTGGACACCGCGTGCTCCATTTCCAAGGACACCTTGGCGCGGATGTACGCGCGGAAGAGAGGCAGGCAGTCGGGCTGAACGACCCCCTCGACCGCCCGCTGCCTGGACCGGCTGATGGCACCCTTGGCCGTGCCCAGGAGCAGTCCTACGAGGAGGCCCTCGGACCTACCCGCTCCCCTCCGCACAGGGTGCCCAAAGACCAGGAGTGTGGGACTGAAGTGCAACCAGAAATTGAGGAGCAGCCCCTTTAAATAATGAAACAGGGGCTGAAACCTCGCATACTCCATAAAAACATGGAACATGGACTCTTCCAGACCGCAGGAATTGCAGGCGGCCTGGGAGCCCGTGAACCGGCTTAAAAATTTGTTGCACGTGAGCAACAGTTATACAAACCTGGGCGCTTTCTCACAGGTGCATAAATTACAAGTCACCTTGCACCAAGTAACCTCCCCCCACCCCGCCATCTCTTAAACAATGCATCTGAAGACCACCTCTCCCTCTTGACTACTAACTGAGGGCACAGCTTGGGGTGGACGCGAGTCATGCAGCCCAGGAAATCCCCAGCCTCCATTCCTCTAACACACTGCACCAACTACTTCCTGTTTCGTCCACCATTATTTGTTTTAAACCTTGGGGAGGGAGAAGATTTTGGACCCCGATATTCCTGCCAGCCCTTGAACCTGCCGTCTGCTCCACCTATTCCGAGCGCACTGGGTTGGGTCACTAGCAGAGACTGGCTCCACCCTCAGCACAGGCCCATTCCCCAGCAGGGCCATGCACTTCATCCTGGTTAACCCTTGCCACTGGACCTAGACCTAGTTCGGTCAAGCCCGTGTGGTGGTTGGTGTGCATTGCCACCACACTTTTAAAAAATCCACGCACAGGCATCTTCCACCCTTCAAGATGTAGTTCGGGATCTGGAATATTGGGTCCTTCATTGAAACACCTGTGAACTCATCCCTTTTTAGCATGGAAGCAAGTCATCCTCGATACGAGGGACTGCCTATGAAGAAGCAGCACTGAAAAACCCGGGCCAGAACAGCTGCAGGACTGGCCAGCAGCCTTGGCGAATACAGGTTTTGGTTGTAGAACGGCAGTGGGAGGGCCTACAGATCCAATGGGAAGCTGCCAATGGGGTGGGGGCACCTTCCCAGCCTCCCTCAGACACTCTGATTAATGGCAGTCCCAGGTCCCTCTCACACACGATGGGAGGAGAATGACGTGGGAGGAACGGAAATGTAACCTACAACAGGGGACTGTCCTGGTCTTCCATCTGCTCCAAGTGGAGGTCCAGGACTGGGGAAGCTCCGGATATCCCAGGGCAGTGTCGAGGGGGTAGAGCCCCTAAAATAAGAGACCAACTCTTCATTGCATCATCGAGGCACGAGTTCACAGCGAAGATTCAAGTTAATGAAAGAGGATTCCAGAATCCTTCCTGATATTTTGGGGATCACATTCCGCAATTGGGTGGAAATGACCAAGCCCGTGGCCTTGCCTTGTGTCCATGCATGTAAACAAATAGCAAACAAGGTTTGACAAAGACTTCTCCATAAAGATGCTGCCCCTTTAAGAAAGGGGAGAATAAAACAATTCAAAAGGTACAAATAACTTCATGACACAAAACAAAGGGCCAGAGTTTTAGCAAATTATTTTAAGCAGCAAATATTGTTGAAAGGGAAGGATCTTGCTGAGAGATATGTTTCGACAGATGAGGAGACACTGAAGGGGATTGGAGGCCTTCATTGCAAGCGTGAGATATCGTGCCTTCGTTCAGAATTTTTCTCGAATAGAGTCAATCTTGTTCCAAAGCCATGGACTCTCAGCCAGAGCCTGTGCTGAACTCTGAGTAACCACTATCACTTCCTGCAACTTCCGCTCTCCGATGTGTTCAGGAAACAATTCAAACCCCAAACACCCAGACCCAAACAGATTAGCAGAGATTTATTCTTTCATCTGGTTCCTCAAATGAATATTAAATTTATACGCGCTTCGCTGGAAAGCTAGCCCGATGCTCATCAACCTTTCCCGCTGGTGAAGCTGCAGTTTTGTCTTTTAGCTTTGCTTGAAGAGAATATTGCAGCTTGCGAGACACACTCTTTCCTGCTCCTCCAGTGTTAGGCAAATGGCCCATAAATCAGCCCCGCCGCCTATTTACAATCCCTTCCGTCCCTCACATCCCACTGCCCTGCTGGTTTGTAACATTAACTCCCTCAGTACAGGAGTAATTGCTGTATATACAGTCTGTGGGGGGTATTTGCTGTATTTACAGTGGGGAGTATCAGCTGTATTTACAGTGGGGGGGGGGAATTGCTGTATTTACAGTGGGGGGGTAATTGCTGCATTTACAGTGGGGGGTAATGGCTGTATTTACAGTGAGGGGGTATTTGCTGTATTTACAGTGAGGGGGCATTTGCTGTATTTACAGTGAGGGATAATTGCTGCATTTACAGTGAGGGGTAATTGCTGCATTTACAGTGAGGGGGAATTGCTGCATTTACAGTGTGTGAAGATTAGGAGGGGAGGATCGAGTCAATCTTTGAAGGCTGGAGTTCCGAAGTGCCAACATGCCTTCACTGCTGATTTGTGATATCAATTTACACACAATTTAACAAATAGTTTAAAAACTCTGAAAAGCACAAATGTTAATTAATAGATCTAAAGGAAATTAAAAATTAGATGAAAGGAATTAAAGTGAGTTATCATGTAATTAGAGTTTAAGTCAACACAACATTTTTCTTTATTAAAGCATTACCCTGAAGCCTTTTGTTTGGTGTCCAAAATGTCTGACAGTAACAGAAGGTGTGTTGGGGGGTGGGGGGTATATTTATAATCAGACACCCAGTGTTATTGATCCCTCTTTCTCGGTGCTTGTCCAGAATCAATAGTTACAGACTGGACAGACGCATTTGCATTTCTATCGCGCCTTTCTTGACCTCAGGACATCCCAAAGTGCTTTACAGCCAATTAAGTACTTTTTGGAGTGTGGTCACTGTTGTAATGTAGGAAACGCGACAGCCAATTTACACACAGCAAGCTCCCACAAACAGCAATGTGATAATGACCAGGTCACGTGTTTTAGTGATGTTGATTGAGGGATAAATATTGGCCAAGACACTGGGGAGAACTCCCCTACACTTCTTCGAATAGCACCATGGGATCTTTTACATCCGTTTCGGTTTAATGCCTCATCCGAAAGACTACACCTTCGACGGTGCAGCACTCCCTCATTACACGCAAATGGGAGTCAGAGTTGGTGGGTGGGGAGGAGAAGATAGTCATTGTTAAACAGTCCTCTGCTCCATCTCCATTTTAAGACACCAAGCCTGGGCTTGGGTGTAACCGAACATTCACAGGAAATCAAGAGATGTGCGACATTCTAACCCCTGGCAGCCCAGCAGTACAAGCCTGCAGGACTGGAGGGTCGGAACAGAATCCCAGCCTCTCCCGATATTCCCAATTCCTGAATCCCAGCCTCCACCAATATTCCCAATTCTTTCCTTCCCCAAGGGTGGGGGGGGTTCTGCCAATTTGGGTCCCCGAGGGTGGGGAGAACGCCAAGGGGCAGGCTCCCTGCTCATTGCTAAAGCATGCCCATCAGATGAAAGCACTGTCCATCAGCCACACCATCCTACCCTCCCTACCGAAGGCAGGGTAGGCGATGGGGAACAATGAGAAGGAGTTCATGCAGGGGCTTGTCAATAGCCCACTGAGCTCTGTTGGCTCACTTGTTGATTGCACTATTCGGTGTGGACATGAGCCATACAATCGATGAAGGTACAGGATTTAAATCCCTGGTCTCCGCTCAACTTAGTCGATTTCAGATGGGACGATTACATCACACACCATCCCGACTGGGACATGTATTGCATCATGGGAGAACCTTCACCACAAGGACTGCAGTGGTTCAAGGCGATCGCCCACCACCATCTTCTCAAAGGCAACTAGGGGTGGGCAATAAATGCCAGCCTTGCCAGCGACGCCCACATCCTGAGAATTAATTTTAAAAACAAAATAGCAGTTGTATCAGCAGCCTCAGACGTGAGAGGGTGGCGATCTAGTGATGCCTGCTGGAAGCTGTACATGTGGACATTGGACAAGGGAAAGACTGGGTCCCTGTGTGATGTTCCCAGAGGCTGAAGAGCGACGTTGAAGTACAGCCACCTGGTTACAATACTCATGGGACCACACGTCTGCTTCAGGGAGATGCGGGGTGGGTGGGGGGAGAACTAGAGGTGTGGAGGGGGGCCAAAGGATAGAAAGCTCACTTCCAAGGCTGTCAGTTGCAGTATGTCCCATTAGTCAGTCGGTGGCCGAGACGGCGGGATCACAGTCCATGGAAAATATTCCGTTCAAGTTCCATGCAAAATAAAGCAAGTTATCCAACCTGCTTTTTTATTTATTTATAAACTGAAGGAACACACGCCTTCTGATTTAGGGGAACTCTATTAAAAATAAAGTGCTTCCTCTTTATAAAAGATACAATCACCCTTTCATTCCCTGCCAGAATTCCCACAAAAACACCCATAAATAATAATGAATTAATCCCCACCAGGTTAGGCATTTCTCCCACCTCCTTTCTCCCCTTCACGTCCCTTGTCCTGAAGGTATTAACTCCATGCTGGGTCATGGCGAAATGGAGCCTTGCTCACTTTCCAGTCTCTCACCCAGGTGGCCAGTCTCCCTGCATGAGCCAAGGCAGAGTGTGTGGGCAGGTTGTTAGACCCAAGCCGGACCCTCCCCTCAGCTCAGCTCGATTAACCATCGCTGCATTCTGCAAACAGATATAGTCAGCTTCAATACCGCACTCAGAGGGACTTAACCCCGAGACACACACACACACAATGATTCACACAACTCTGCGCGATTTCACTCCTATCCCACAGGACGAAGACAAGTGAGTGCAATGTGAGCACCAATGAGCCACAGAAGTAAAAGAAGTTAAGACACATGTGCATGTTGGGACCAGGTCTTCCAGTCCAATGGCCAAGGAAGGGGACACAGAACCAAGGGGCCATAAAACAAAATTTAAATCCCACAATCAATTGCGTGCTGCAATGGATAGTTTGCTGATTACAGCAGTCACTAAAACACAAAATGCTGAGAAATACTCAACCTCAGAAAAACCCCGTCTTGTGTGGATTATGTCTGTTAAAAGCACCGGCAAAGGGCACACTCAATGGCTCATTGATAAATAGCTGACCTGGTGTGGAACAAAGCCATTCAGACCAGGAAAGTCCCAGATTTGGCCCCCACACTGTGTTGAGGTAGTTAATCTTAGTTGGGGCAGCATTAGGAGAGCTCCAACTACCCTCAGCTCGATTGAAACTGCGGTGGCAGCACCACTACTCCCATTTGCTATCTGGTGACTGCCACGGTGATTGATCAATTCTTAAATCTCATGCTAGGCATCGCCTAAAGACTTAACTCTTCATCTCTCCGGTTCTCATCTACATTTATTTCAGGGCAGGCGGGTCAGTAACCAGAAGATACCAGAGTTAAGATAATTGGTCAAGAACCAGTGAGGAGAATCTTTTTGTACGCAGCGAGTTGTTATGATCAGGAATGCGCTGCCTGAAAGGGTGGTGGAAGCAGATTCAATAGCAACATTCAAAAGGGAATTGGATAAATAATTGAAAAAAAGGGAAAAAATTGCTGCGCTATGGGGAAAGAGCACGGGAGTGGGACTAATTGGACAGCTCTTTCGAAGAACCAGCAGACACGCTGGGCCTTAACTGCCTCCTTCTATGAATCATACAGCATCGAACTATATATTGGGAACAACTTGTATTTATATAGCGCCTTTAACATAGTCAAATGTCCCAAGGTACTTCACAGAAGTATTATTAGATAAAAAATTTGACACCAAGCCACATAAGGAGAAATTAGGGCAGGTGATCAAAAGCTTGGTCAAAGAGGTAGGTTTTAAGGAGCATCTTGAAGAAGGAAAGAGAGGTAGAGAGGCTTAGGGAGGGAGTTCCAGAGCTTGGGGCCTAGGCAATAGAAGGTTGGTCAACCAATGGTTGAGCCATTATAATCAGGGATGCTCAGGAGGGCATAATTAGAAGAGTGCAGAAATCTTGGGAGGGGGAGGGTTATGGAGCCGGAGGAGATTAAAGCAATAGGGAGAGACGATGCCATGGACAGATTTGAAAACAAGGATGAGAATTTTGAAATCGAGGCATTGTTTAAGCGAGGCGAGCCAATATAGGTCATTGAGCACAGGAGCGATGAGCGAGTGGGACTTGGTGGGAGTTAGGACATGGGCTGCTGTGTTTTGGATGACCTCAAGTTTACGTAGGGTAGAATGTGGGAGGCCAGGAGTGCGTTGGAATAGTCAAGTCTAGAGGTGACAAAGGCATGGATGAGCTGAGGCAGGGGCGGAGATGGGCGATGGTACGGAGGTGGAAATAGGCAGATTTAGTTATGCTGCGGATATGTGGTCGAGAGCTAATTTCAGGGTCAAATATGACACCAAGGTTGCGAACAGTCTGGTTTAGCCTCAGACAGAAGTTGGGGAGAGGAATGGAGTCAGTGTCTAGGGAACGGAGTTTGTGGCGAGGACCGAAAACAATCGCTTTGGTCTTCCCAATATTTAATTGGAGAAAGACTGAAGCCATTGTCTTTGGTCGCCGCCACAAACTCCGTTCCCTAGCTGCCGACTCCATCCCTCTCATTGGCAATTGTGAGAGGCTGAACCAGACTGCTCGCAAACTTGGTATCATACTTGATCCTGAGATGAGCTTCCAACCACATATCTACCCCATCACGGACTGGCTATTTCCACTTCAAGAATACCACCTGGCTCAGGCCCCGCCTCAGCTCATCTGCTGCTAAAAGCTTCATCATGCCTCTGTTACCTCTATACTGGACTATTCCAATGCACTCCTGGCCGGCCGCCCATCTTCCACCCTCCATAAACTTATCATCCAAAGCTCTGCTGCCCATATCCTAACTTGCACCAAGTCCTGCTCACCCAGCGCCCCTCTGCTCACTGACCTCCTTTAAGACGCTCCTTAAAACCTACCTCTTTGACCAAGCACCTGTCCCAATATCTCCTTAAGTGGCTCAGTGTCAAATTTTGTTTGATATCACTTCTATGAAGTGCCTTGGGACATTTTATAATGTTAAATGCGCTATATAAATGCAAGCTGCTGTTGTTACGATTCCATATAATCAGACTTCCCTGGGATACCAACCTACATTCAGTCAGGACCTTCCTGACATTTACCATATAGACTCACTCATGAGGAAAGGCCACTGAAATGTCACGATGCTTGCCATGTGATCCAGTGGGGCCACTTTGGTCATCCCGGTTTAATACAGTAATCCTTCTAAATAATGGCCAAGCTTACAGATCTACGAGAGTATTTTTTTTTGTTCCACACGATTACTTTTGATACCGCAGAAACAAAAGGGTACCAGAGAATGATTTACAAGACAAACCTGGACATTAAAAAATAAAGTGCTTCCTCTTTACAAAAACATAAATCATCCTTTTAATCCCTGCCAAAATTCCCATAGAAACACCCACAAATAATGATTAACTTCCAGAAGATTAACCTAGACATTAAAGTCATTATCAGTTTTTTTAACCATCAGTGTTAAAAAATATAGCGAAAAGCCTCTGAGCTGTGTCTCCCTCGACATTTCCAGCACTGGTGTGGTCAATGTATCGCCACTGAGCTATCATTTCATGTTATGCCCAACCTACCAATGTACCATTTTACACTCGTCCTTCTCACTGTTCCGACTGTCTCCTTCTCCAACATCATACTGCAATTATATCAGGCCCTGATGAGACCACACCTGCAGTATTGTGTACAGTTTTGGTCTCCTTACCGAAGAAAGGATATACTTGCCATTGAGGGAGTTCAACAAAGGTTCACCAGACTGATTCCTGGGATGGGGGAGAATTGCCCTGTGAGGAGAGATTGAATAGACTAGGCCAGTATTCTCTAGAGTTTAGATGAGAGGGGATCTCATTGAAACATACAAAATTCTTATAGGGCTTGGCAGGATAGATGCGGGGAGGATGTTTCCTCTAGCTGGGGAGTCTAGAACCAGGGATCATAGTCTCAGAATAAGGGGTCAGCCATTTCGGACCGAGATGAGGAGAAATTTCTTCACTCAGAGGGTGGTGAATATTTGGAATTTTCTACCCCAGAAGACTATGGAGCCTCAGTCTGAGTATATTCAAAGACAGAGATCGATAGATTTTTAGAGATTAAGGGAATCGAGGGATATGGGGATAGTGCAGGAAAGTGGAGTTGAGGTAGAAGATCAGCCATGATCTCACTGAATGGCGGAGCAGGCTCGAGGGGCTGAATCGCCGACTCTTCATTCTTATGTCCTTATGTTATGTTCTAACTCAAACCTCTGGAGCTCTTGACCTCCCGTAGTCTTCACTCCCTCTTACAAACTGCAGGCTTTTCAGACCCAATCTTCACATCACCTAATCATTACTCTTTAACTTGCCTCATCTCCTCCCCTACTCATATGATGGGAACAGGAGCAGGCCATTCAGCCCATTGAGTCTCTTTCACCATTCAATTAGATCATGGTTGATCTGCACCTCCACTCCATTTACCTACATTTCCCCAAGCTCCTGGATACCCTTACCTAATGAAAGCCCATCACCTCAGCCTTGAAAATGTCGATTGGCCCCCAGCATCCATGGCGGGGGGGGGGGGGGCGGGGGGGGGTAACATTTCAGATTTTCACTATCCTGATTTTGCTCCTCAACCACCTTGATGATAAGGGGTAAGCCATTTAGGACTGAAATGAGGAGAAACTTCTTCACTCAGAGTTGTGAACCTGTGGAATTCCCTGCCGCAGAAAGTTGTTGAGGCCAGTTCATTGGATATATTCAAAAGGGAGTTAGATGTGGCCCTTATGGCCAAAGGGATCAAGGGTATGGAGAGAAAGCAGGAATGGGGTACTGAAGTTGCATGATCATATTGAATGGCGGTGCAGGCTCAAAGGGCCGAATGGCCTACTCCTGCACCTATTTTCTATGTTTCTATGTCCTGCACGGTGCGCCTTGACGCATCTCCCCGAGGCTTTTCAGTGTAGAAATAACTAGAAGGTGCCTGGGAGTACGAAGGGTGTGCTCCAACATGGATGGTGGTTCGTGGCATGAATGGCTAGGTTATTCCTCGTCCTCCTCACTCGCACTGTCCGTTTGCCTCAGCATTGTGCAGCAATCAACATGGTGATGGAGGGGGAACCTCCATCAGACAGGCAGCTACTCTGGGAGCAGGAGTGAGAGCGATGTGCTGGTTGAGCCTCCTCAGAGATGCCAGAGGGATTCAAGGCTCGGGTGGCCGTGGGCTTTATACAGCTGGTGAGGGGGAGAACGCACGTTTGGCAGGCAAGGAGAGACTTATTTATACATTGCGGTTTGCTCGGGGTGGGGGGAATGTTAGCATTGATGTCACTGTGCCCTTGATCCAGAAGGACAAACATTGGTGGGGGGAGCGGGGATCAATCCTATCATGAACCATTCGCGGGCGGCACTGCATGCAGGGTGTGATTGGTGCAGTCCGGACAGCTCAGGAAACAGATACAAGCAGTAATCGACACGAAATTCACACATCATAAACTGCAAGACATTCTCTGAAGATTTAGCTGTCACAC
Source organism: Pristiophorus japonicus (assembly GCF_044704955.1). NCBI lineage: Eukaryota > Metazoa > Chordata > Chondrichthyes > Pristiophoridae > Pristiophorus > Pristiophorus japonicus. The sequence goes on along the minus strand of NW_027254808.1, from coordinate 145,372 downwards.
TGGCTCTGAAATCGGATTCCAGCCTTGAAATCCCGAGTGTCCATGAGATGTGTGTGTGTATATATATATGTGTGTGTGTGTCTACAGTAAACAATGTTAAAACTGATAGCTTTATTGTTACATTGCGCACGCACGTAACTCAAGTCACTGCACTCCAGAAGGACCGCATTGTCTGCGCGGTGCTTTGGGACGCGACAGGTGCTATATAAATGCAAGCCCGTGTTCCATTTGCACAAAATCCCACGGCACTTGCATCTTCAGACTGAGCGGCCGGGGGACTGGAAGTATCAAGACCACGGGCTCATTCGGAAATAATTCAAGAGCGGATCAGCAAAATACTAATTTATATTAAAAAAAAGTCGGAGTGACTACAGTAAAAGTGGCTAAACCACTCGCGTCAAAAATACACGCGCTTTACATTGGGTGGGGAGGGAGGGAGGGGAGAGAGAGACAAGTTCCAGGCAAGACGACAATATCGGGTCTTCCAACAGACAATTACAATGAGTTCACGAACGAACAAAGGGAAGGGAAATTGCCTTTATTATTTGCTCTGAATTGTCTCGGTGCAGGGACAGGGACTATATTTTGAATTGTGGCGGCCATTCGCACATTGCTCGCAGTCCCACAGATGACACTTGATTTGGCTTAAAACCCCACTCATCCATAAAAGATTGAAAACGCAAGCTGTTCCGCCACAGATATACAATGTAATTACACGACGAATAATAAATGTAACGAACGCCGAGGAGGGGGAAGAGAGGAGAGAATGCTCAGAGTGGCTGCAGCGCTGGTCTGCCCCAAAAATAGTTTTTCACTTACCCCCTGTAAAACCTTCCCAAAATGCGGGTGGAAATCTTCGGATCTCCGATAGATATCCACCTGACCGCCACTTGCTGCGTCTTCTTCCTCTTCCAGGAAATAATCTTCGACTTGCAAACAACAACAAAAAGTTTCTGCTGTCCGAGAAAACTTCGGGAAACGACCCGCAGCTGCGTGTGTGTGTGAGAGAGGGAGAGGGAGAAAGGAGAGAGAAAAACATGGTAACTGATCACAAATTAAACCCAACTACAACCAGAAAAGATGAATTCAACAAAAACAACACGCATAAAACACTTCTACACATGAATCATTTTCTTCTCTCTCTTTTTTTTCCCCTGCGGAAGTTCGTCTTTAACAAAAATGTAAAATATGACAAAGATTTGTTCAGACCTCTCTCGCTCTCGCTCTCTCTCTCTCTCCCTGCGCCGATTCCGCGGTGAAATTGACCCAAATGAAATTGACAAAAAGACTCACCTCCTGCAAAGTGCCCGTGTTATATAAACAAGGAGCAGGGGGTAAAACCCCGAGACTCGGGGGCCAGCTGTGGCTAAAAAGTTTCACACTTTTTGTTTCTTAAAAAAAAAAAAATTTTTTGTAAAAAAAGCTACAAAAAAAAATTGAAACTTGTTGGTTCGGAGTGGATTTTAAAAAAAATATTTCCCGAAGTTGACAGCGAAGTGGAATTCCAAGAATGAGATTTGGTATGAAATCAATCTCGCTGCAGATGAACACAAGAGGAGGAGTCAAGCTAAGTTTTGTGTGGGGAGAAGTTCGCCAGCCTCCAAACGCCAGCCAGTTGGTCGTCTCCGCTGGCGAGCTCCACCAGTTTGCCCTTGCGCTGAATGTTCAGGCGCTGGCACTCCTGGTTAGTGCAGTGTGTTCGTGGGGAGCTGAGCTGGGGGTCGAGTCTGGAGTCAGCATCAGTGCCAGTCCCCTGCTGGATCGCGCTCTACTTTCTCAATAGTCCCTCCATTTGTTGGCGATCCCTGAAATTGGATCAGGGAGGCTGCGATCACTCCCACATCTTAAAGTGGCACTACCATTAGCCCCTGACGTCAGGCTTTTTGGAAACTTTTTTTCTCTCTCAACCAAAGAACTCCATTGGATTTGTTGGGAAGAGCTTGTCGTATGCTCGGCTGAACCAACCTCCCAAAAAAGGCGCCATCTAAGGAGCGGGAGACCCAGACACGCGTATAAATACCAACAATTCCATTGCAGCACCTCTGGAGCAAAGAAATTGCTAGCAGGGAGGGAGCCCTCGCCTGGCTATGGGAGGAACAAGAGCCCATTTGGAGAGTAACATTCTCATCTCCTCTCAAAAGTTATTTGTCACTAATTATTTTTGAATAGTTTTAAAAATAATCTGTTCCCCACTCCCAATGTCTTCCCCTCTTCGACTCAAAGTAACGACTCCACATCAGCAACTGGAGTTATCCAACACCGTTAAGGATACTTAACAGTCATTTATTTATATAATATAATAAAAACAAAAAATGCTGGAAATCTCACCGGGTCAGGCAGCATCCTGACGAAGGGTCAATGGCCTGAAACATTAACTCTGTTTCTCTCAACAGATGCTGCCAGCACTTTGTGTTTTTATTTCATATTCCAGCATCTGCAGTGTTTTGCTTTTGTACATTTATATGTCTTTAATGTAGTAAAACATCCCAAGGCACTTCACAAGAGCGTCATCAGACAGAAATTGACAGGAGATATTAGAGCAGGCGACTAAAAGTCTGGTCAAGGAAGTGGGTTTTAAGGAGAGCCTGAAAGGAGGAGAGGCAGTGAGGTTTAGGGAGGGAATTCCAGAGCGTAAGGAGTGGGGGGAGGCACGAGAGGCTAGAGTTGGAGGGACGCCGAGCTCTCGGAGGGTTCCAGGACTGGAGGAGGTTACAGAGATAGGAGCGAGGCCAGGAAGGGATTTGAACATGAGGATGAGAAATGTAAATTGGTGGACTGAGAGCCAATGTAGGTGAGCGAGCATGGGGGTGATGGGGGACCTGTGGGGGACCATCAGCGACGGGTTGGGGCCGTGGAGGGAGCAGCGAGCGGCGGCTATGGGCAGTGTGGCGGCATACCACGGCAAGGTAGAGCGCAAGCTGGTGCAGGAGGGCGACAGCAGCAACGAGGGACGTCATCAAGGTCCAGGTCGGTAATTGGAGCGTAGGCAGGTACGGCAGGAGCGGTGAGGTCGGGGCGAAGGAGCGGCGAGAGATTGTAGAAGGACGTGATCGGGGCCCAGGAGAATCGTGAGTTCGGGGCCCAGGAGAGGCGAGGGCCCGGGGGCAGCACGGGCCAGCCCACACTGCGATATGTGTGCACACTAGGTCCGTGCAGCAGAGCAGGTCTCCAATCGTCTTGGGTAACCCTTGCCACTGGACCAAGACCTAGCTCTGTCAAGCCCGTGTGGTGGCTGGTGTGCAACGATCACCACACATTAAAAAAATCCACGGACAGGCATCTTCCACCCTTCAGGATGTAGTTCTGGATCGGGAATATTAGGTCCTTCATTGAAACACCTGTGAACTCATCCCTTTTTGGCGTGGAAGCAAGTCATCCTTGATATGAGGGACTTCCTATGATGATGATGATGATGGGTGAGCGGGACTTGATGTGGGCTGGGGTATGGGTGCAGAGTTTTGTAGTATGGTTCCATGGGTGGCCCAGCCCCTCAATCTCTCACCGGTGTACCATTTTGCATGTGTGGGCCTGGGGCCTGTGAGTGTTGGCAGACTATTCAACAATGAAGAGCATCAATATCGAGGCCATTCCTGTCCTTAGCCCACACGCCCACTTTCCAGCAGGAGTCACTAACCCAGGTCAGGTGCTCAAGCCCTAGCTCAGATATCTGATCATAAGTCCGGGGTGTTGAACACAATTTTAACACCGTATGGGGCACAGACAGTGCGGCCAGTTGCTCCACGAAGGGAAGGTGAGCGATGACCCGGTGCGACAGTGGCCCTGAGTCCCAGACCATGGAACACATCACATCAATCTGCCCTCTAGGACCTGTTGCAAGAGTCATCTCATGTCTCCACTCGGCATCGAATGGAGAGCCAAACTAAGCTTTTCCCGTCATACTAAAGTAAAAAGAAAAGAAGGACTTGCATTTATAGAGCGCCTGTAACGACCACCAGACGTCTCAAAGTGCTTTGCAGCCAATGAAGTACTTTTGGAGTGTGGTCACTGTTGTAATGTAGGAAACATGGCGGCCAACCTGTGCACAACAAGCTCCCACAAACAGCAATGTGATAATGACCAGATAATCTGTTTTTGTTATGTTGATTGAGGGATAAATATTGGCAAGGACACTGGGGATAACTCCCCTGCTCTTCTTTGAAATAGTGCCATGCGATCTTTTACGTCCACCTGAGAGAGCAGACAGGGCCTCGGTTTAACATCTCATCCGAAAGACGGCACCTCCGACAGTGCAGCACTCCCTCAGCACTGCACTGGAATGTCGCCCAGATTTATGTGCTCAAGTTCCTGGAGTGGGACTTGAACCCACAACCCACCAAGCCACTAAGGTGATATTAGAGGAGATGACCAACAGCTTAGCAAAGAAGTAGGTTTTAATGAGCGCCTTAAAGGAGGAAAGAGAGTTAGCGAGGCAGGGAGTTTTAGGGAGGGAATTCCAGAGCTTTTATCCTCAGCAACTGAAGGCACGGCCACCAAGATGGAGCGATTAAAATCAGGGATGTAAGTTAAGAGAAGAAAGAACTTGAATTTATATAGTGCCTTTCACAACCTCAAAATATCCCATAGTGCTTAACAGCTAATGAAGTACTTTTGAAGTGTAGTCACTGTTGCAATGTAGGGAAAGCGGCAGCCATTTTGTGCACAGCAAGCTCCCACAAGCAACAATGAAATAAATGACCAGCTTATTGGTTAGTTGAGGTATAAATCTTGGCCAGGACACTGGGAGAATGCCCCTGCTCTTCTTCGAATAGTGTTATGGGATCTTTTATGCCACCTGTGAGGGCAGACAGAATTTCGGTTTAACTTCTCATCTAAAAGAAAGCAGTGTTACACTCTCTCTGTACTGCCCTGGAGTGTCAGCCTAGATTATTTGCGTTAGTCTCTGGAGTGGGGCTTGAACCCACGACCTTCCGACTCCGAGCCAAAAGTGCTACCCACTGAGCTCAGGCTGACACCTTTAATGCAGCACTGAAGGAGTGCTGCACTGTCGGAGGTGCCGCCTTTCGGATGAGATGTTAAACTGATGACCCCAACTGCCATCTCCAGTAGACATAAAAGTTCCACGGATGTCCCAGCCATGGTACACTTTGAGAGTTCCTTGCTTACAAGGTTAGCAAAGGCCTATGATTGCCAGTGAAAACAAACATAGGTCCCTTGCAGTCAGATTCAGGTGAATTTATAATGGGGAACAAAGAAATGGCGGACCAGTTAAACAAATACTTTGGTTCTGTCTTCACGAAGGAAGACACAAATAACCTTCCAGAAATACTAGGAGACAGAGGGTCTAATGAGAAGGGGGAACTGAAGGAAATCCTTATTAGGCGGGAAATTGTGTTAGGGAAATTGATGGGATTGAAGGCCGATAAATCCCCGGGGCTTGATAGTCTGCATCCCAGAGTACTTAAGGAAGTAGCCCTAGAAATAGTGGATGCATTGGTGATCATTTTCCAACAGTCTATCGACTCTGGATCAGTTCCTATGGACAGGAGGGTAGCTAATGTAACAGCAAGGAGGGAGAGAGAAAACGGGTAATTATAGACCGGTTAGCCTGACATCAGTAGTGGGGAAAATGTTGGAATCAATTATTAAAGATGAAATAGCAACACATTTGGAAAGCAGTGACAGGATCGGTCCAAGTCAGCATGGATTTATGAAAGGGAAATCATGCTTGACAAATCTTCTAGAATTTTTTTAGGATTTAACCGGTAGAGTGGACAAGGGAGAACCAGTGGATGTGGTGTATTTGGACTTTCAAAAGGCTTTTGACAAGGTCCCACACAAGATATTGGTGTGCAAAATCTAAGCACATGGTATTGGGGGTAATGTACTGACGTGGATAGAGAACTGGTTTGCAGACAGGAAGCAGAGAGTCGGGGTAAACGGGTCCTTTTCAGAATGGCAGGCAGTGACTAGTGGAGTGCCGCAGGGCTTAATGCTGGAACCCCAGTTCTTTACAATATATATTAATGATTTGGATGAGGGAATTGAGTGTAATATCTCCAAGTTTGCAGATGACACTAAACTGGATGGCGGTGTGAGCTGTGAGGAGGATGCTAAAAAGCTGCAGGGTGACTTGGACAGGTTAGGTGAGTGGGCAAACGCATGGCAGATGCAATATAATGTGGATAAATGTGAGGTTATCCACTTTGGGGGCAAAAACACGAAGGCAGAATATTATCTGAATGGCAGTAGATTAGGAAAAGGGAAGGTGCAACAAGACCTGGGTGTCATGGTACATCAGTCATTGAAAGTTGGCATGCAGGTACAGCAGGCGGTGAAGAAGGCAAATGGTATGTTGGCCTTCATAGCTAGGGGATTTGAGTTTAGGAGCAGGGAGGTCTTACTGCAGTTGTACAGAGCCTTAGTGAGACCTCACCTGGAATATTATGTTCAGTTTTGGTCTCCTAATCTGAGGAAGGATGTTCTTGCTATTGAGGGAGTGCAGCAAAGGTTCATCTGACTGATTCCCGAGATGGCAGGACTGACATATGAGGAGAGACTGGATCGACTGGGCCTGTATTCACTGGAGTTTAGAAGGATGAGAGGGGATCTCATAAAAACATATACAATTCTGACGGGATTAACCTGTGGAATTCCCTACCGTAGAGAGTTGTTGATGCCAGTTCATTGGATATATTCAAGAGGGAGTTAGATATGGCCTTTACGGCTAACGAGTTCAAGGGGCATGGAGAAAAAGCAGGAAAGGGGTACTGAGGGAATGATCAGCCATGATCTTATTGAATGGTGGTACAGGCTCGAAGGACCGAATGGCCTACTCCTGCACCTATTTTCTTTGTTTCTATGTTTCTATGAAAATATTTCTTTGTTCTGTTTTTAACTACATTTTGCTCTGCTGGAAGTATCATGTAAGGGGCTAACACCAATTTACAGACATCATCTCGGCAGCAGAAAGCCATCACCTCACAGAAGGTACAACATGAAAACAGAATATTCGGCCCAACCAGCCTGTGTTGTCATTTACCCTCCACGTGAGCAAATCTGGGGTTGGGGGGTGGGGCTGGTGGGGGGCTTTGTCCAATTCTGCAAAGTTAACAGCCATCATCATCATCATCATCACAGGCAGTCCCTCGAAATCGAGTAAGACTTGCTTCCACACTAAAAGTGAGTTCTCAGGTGACTGTACAGTCCAATGCGGGAATTGCAGTCTCTGTCACAGGTGGGACAGTCGTTGGAGGAAAGGGTGGGTGGGGAGTCTGGTTTGCCGCACGCTTCTTCCGCTGTCTGCGCTTGTTTTCTGCATGCTCTCGGCGACGAGACTCGAGGTGCTCAGCACCCCATCAGTACTCCAGTTGCAAGGCCAGGCATGAACCCAAATCTACACTAACCCAATGGATGAGGAGCTCATGGCCTTAACTCGTTGGTCATCCTTGCCACAACAGACAAATCTTCTGGGAAAGGACTCCCCAAGTGTGCGTTCGTTGTGGCCCACACTGTCATGCACTGATTGCCTGAAGTGTAACTTAGTTAATCAACCAGGGAGAGCAGTATTTTCAATCCTAAATATCTTATGCTATTGCCAAAGGTTTCCCACATTGTTCCTCTGAAATACTTTGAGGTGCTTTGGTTCTTAGAGTGTCTTTTTATTTAATTCACCCAGCATGGCACACAGACAGTGAGACTACGAGAATCCCTCTTCAAACCATAGGAGAGGTCCCAGCATGGGAAAGCAGCTTTAACTGATGCTTTTCGAGAAGTAGACAGGGTCTTTGATTGGCTGAAGTCCTCATTGATTGACAGTGCGCCAGTCAGTGCACGCTTAAAGAATGATGTTAAGATTCAGTGTTCAGTCAGTGGGGCATCAGTGTGTGAATCTAGCAGCTAGCAGTTAGAGGGCTGTCTGAGTTTTAAGAAGTTTTGGTGCCAGTAAAACATGGGTGGTGAGGTTAGTTTGAGGTTGCAATAAGTATAGAGACTACTTTTAGAGAGAAAATTAGTTGCACATTTGTTGTTTTATATATCTAGAAATGCTTGTTTTAAATACTTATAATATATAATACCTGTATATCAGTGTTAAACTTTTACTGCTCGTTTATCTACCTCGTATATAAAATAATTTATTAATCCAGATCCTGTGTCTCGATTTGGTAAAAATGTTCATCTAATTCGCGATTCAGAATGGAGATTTATGGCAGTGTAGGATACATCCAGTAGTCAGTGTATGGAGTAAGGGTTCTTTGTAACGATCCCTGCACCTTGTTATCATTTACCTGGATTAATTGACAGAAAAGGGTACACTCCAGATCATAGGGCAAGTAAGATCCACTTACGGGGGGTGGCAGATGAAGCTGCACCCACTTTTACAATCCGTCTATATACTTTGAGATGCTATGGTTCACAGCGTACCATGAAATGCGATGACAGACCCTCAAATCCCAGTCTAAAAACTGCTGTCTAGTTAAACGCTGACCAGTTGAGAAGTTTTTGCCCATCATCCCTTTTGTCTCTTAAATCTCTCCTGCCTTCCACCCTATCACAGACCTTCCCTTTTGTTCTTTCCTCCCCTCCCCCTTTCACTGCCCCTGCACTTCCTTAAGGATCTGTTACATCTTGGACTTTTCCAGTTCTGGCAAAGGGTCACAGACCTGAAATGTTAACTCTGTTTCTCTCTCCATAGATGCTGTCTGACCCGCTGAGATTTCCAGCATTTTCTGTTTTTATTTCGGATTCCAGCATCCGCAGTGTTTTGCTTTTATATTATACCTATGTGGTTGTTACAGATCCCATTGCACGACTTGAAAAAGAGCAAGGAGCTGTCCTCACCAGTATTCCTTCCTTAACCAAAACTAGACTAACTGGTCATTCATCTCATTGATGTTTGTGGGATCGGTATTTGCTACCATGGAAACAGCCATTGTAATGCAAAGTAATTTCTTGCATAACACATGTAGTGCTTTGAGAGCTCTCTGAGACACAGGTAGATGTTCTTTTGTTTTCTGCTTTCAGCCCCCAGTCTCAAATACTCCCAGGTTAGGTAAAGCACGGGTTATTTACAAAATATATGCTCCTCTAATGGACCCCAGCAACAAGACTCAACCACAAGCACAGAAGAGCAACACATTCTGTTGCAATGTGTCATTCCCATTACCTCTACCAGTCATCCTTAGGGCCCCACTAAGTGGGATGGCTAATTACAGGCAGTTTTGTGCTGTGAACTAGAAGCTGGGTTTATACTGAGTCATGACCATGCGATGCCATGTCAGTTATTGTCCCTACAACAATTGAAGACCAACAAGGCTTTCATCTCATCAATCCCAAAGATTAGAAGTACACCAAACAATCCCTAGTGGTGAGTGGTGTGCATGTTTTAACAAAAAGTGTTTCAATTGATTTGTCAAGAGTTTCTAAACACACCAAGGAATCTCTGTTGCTGCTGCATGTGGGTAGTCTGGGATCAAGGGTATGGTTTTATGTTTAATTTTTTATCTCATAATGAAGTGCCTTGGGACGTTTCACTATGTTAAAGGTGCTATATCAATATAAGTTGTTGTTGTTTAACTCTTAACTTAGTCTGTCCCTTTAAGTCACTGCTTATGTAGTCGGTGTGGGGAAGCAGGCAAATCCAGGCTATTCGTCAATTCTTGGGGGCAATCAGAGAGCAATTGCTAGTAAATTATTGACTGCAGGTCAGAAGAACCCATCATAAAATGACCGGCTTTCATTCACTTTTTAAAGATTGTTTTGCACCTGTAACAAAGTGTCGCCGGTTGATGTTTAAGATTTAAACGAGTTAGTGGGGGAAATTCACACGAAATCAAAAAGTGTGATAAAACAGATCAGCAGGACATGTGGGCAGGGTGGGGACAGTTCTCCAGGTAAGAGTTCTGTACACAAATGAACATAGTGTAAGGAATAAAACCAGTGAATGAGAAACACAAATTCAATTTAAAGGTTATGATATAGTAACCATTACAGAGATTTGGCGACAAGCTGAGCATGATTATGACTTAATAGTGTAGATGAACAAAGGGACCTTGGTGTGCTTGTCCAAAGATCCCTGAAAGTAGCAGTTCTCCAGGTGGATAAGGTAGTTAAAAAGGCATACAGAATGCTTGCCTTTATTGGCCAAGGCATAGAATATAAGAGCAGGGAGGTTATGCTTAAATTGTATAATACTTTGGTTAGGCCACAGCTGGAGTACTGTGTGCAGTTCTGGTTGCAGTATTATAGGAAGGGTGTGATTGCACTTGAGAGGATGCAGAGGAGATTTATTAGGATGCTGCCTGGAGTGGAGAATCTGAGTTATGAGGACAGATTGGATAGGCTGGGTTTGTTCTCATTGGAACAGAGGAGGTTGAGAGGAGACTTCATTGAGGTGTACAAAATATTAAGGGGCCTGGACATAGTGGATAGTAAGGGTCTATTTCCATTGGTGGAAGGGGCTATTACGAGAGGGCATAGTTTTCAGGTGGTTGGTGGGAGGTTTAGAGGGGATTTGAGGGGTTTTTTTTACGCAGAGGGTTGTGGGGATCTGGAACTCGCTGCCTGGAAGAGTGGTGAATGCAGAAACCCTCACCACTTTTAAGAGATGATTGGATGGGCACTTAAAGTGCCGTAACCTGCAGGGTTACGGACCTAGAGCTGGTAATTGGGATTAGACTAGATGACCTTTTGTTGGTCGGCGCAGATATAATGCTAAGTACTGCAGGGAATACAATATGGTCAGGACTAGTTTCGATCATCTGGATGGTTCGGAGAGGAATTTTCCCAGATTTTTTCTCCCTAAATTGGTCTGGGTTTTTATCTGGTTTTTGCCTCTCCCAGGAGATCACATGGCTCCGATTGGGGTGGAGTATAGATGTTTTTAGTATAAGGGGTGTTGCAGTTGTGTGGGGCAGACTGGTTGGGCTGGCTGCTCTTTGCCTTTCCATCATTGTTCATGGATTTGTATGTAACATTTCGGGCTGCTGACCAAGGGTCGTGCAGCTCTTTGTCGGCCGGCGCAGACACAATGGGCCGAAAGGCCTCCTTCTGCGCTGTAAATTTCTATGTTTCTATGTTTCTAAATATTCCAGGCTATGGGATCTGTGGCGAGGACAGGGAAATTGGAAAAGGAGGGAGAGTAGCAATATTGATAAAAGACACAATTACTGGAGTGGAAAGAATTTCAGTAAGGGTGATCGGACAGTGGAATCGGTATGGGTAGACTTAAGGAATAGCAAAGGACACAAGACTCTGGTAATTTTCTATAGATCTCCTGATAGTAATGTAGTGGGCGGTGGGTGAAGGGGATGTATAAATACGGAGATCAGGAAAGCATGTACCAAACCGAAGTGGTTATAATGGGAGATTTTAATTTTCACTTAGACTTGGAGAAGCTGAACAGCCCTAGTAGGAAAGGCAATGAATTTCAAGCATGTATTTGGGACAGGTTTTCTAGAACAACATGTTTTTGAACCGACAAAGGAACAGGTCATACTGGATTTAGCGATGAGTAACAAACCAGAATTAGTTAACAATCTGACGGTAAGGGAAGATCTTATAAATAATGACCATAATATGATCGAATTTGATATTAGCTTTGAGAGGGAGAAGGGAGAGTCACAAACCAAGTATTTAAATTTAAGTAAGGCTACCTTGAAGGCATGATAAACAAATTGACTGCAGTAAACGGGCAAACCTACAGCAGGAAGTATTCAAAGAAGTATTTGGTATGATTCAAAACCAGTATATAACCCTAAAATGCAATTGTTCCACTGGTGCAGTCAACCAACCATGGTCAACAAATGAGGTAAGAGGTACTATTAAGCTTCAAGAAAAGACTTAGACAAATACAAGAGTGGAAATCCAGTTGACTGGGGCGCTATAAAAAGCAACAAAGGGATACAAAGAAAAATATTCCAGGCTATGGGATCTGTAACAAAAAATACAAAAGGAAAGATGATAAAATTTGCAAGGAATTTAAAAGCAAACAGCAAAGGTTTTTGTAAACATATTAAGGGAAAGAGAGCAGAGAAAGGAAATGTGGGCTCATTAAAGACGGATACGGGTGAGGCTATAATACATAATAAGGAAATGGTAGACTTCTTAAATGAGTACTTTGTATCCATTTTCATAGTGGAGGAAGCGGACGAAATACAACCATACAAGGGAATCTAAAAATAAGTGAAGGGGAGGAACCTAGTAGATTTAATATGTTAAATAAGGTCATGGAAAAGATTGAGACTTAAGATAGACTAATCTCCAGGACCTGACCATTTTCACCCCAGGGTATTAAAAGAAATAGATGAGGAAATTGCAGATACATTAGTCATAATTTTACAAAGCTCTCTTGATTCAGGAATTGTGCCTTTGGATTGGAAAATTGCAAATGCCACTTCGTTATTTAAGAGAAAACAGGTAACTACAAACCTGTCAGTTAAACTAACAGAGAACAGAGTCAGGATAAATGTTCATTCTCTGGTTGGCAACCAGTAACTAGTGGGGTGCCGCAGGGATCAGTGCTGGGACCCCAACAATTTACAATCTATATTAATGACTTGGATGAAGGGATCGAGTGTAACGTAGCCAAGTTTGCTGACGATACAAACTTGGGAGGAAAAGCAATTGTGTGAGGAGGACACAAAAAATCTGTAAAAGGACATAGACAGACTAAGTGAGTGGGCAAAAATATGGCAGATGGAGTATAATGTTGGAAAGTGTGAGGTCATGCACTTTGGCAGAAAAAAAATCAAAGAGCAAGTTATTATTTAAATGGAGAAAGATTGCAAAGTGCCACAGTACAGTGGGACCTGGGGATACTTGTGCATGAACCACAAAAGGATAATATGTAGGTACAGCAAGTGATCAGGAAGGCCAATGGTATCTTGGCCTTTATTGCAAAGGGGATGGAGTATAAAACAGGGACGTCTTGCTACAGCTATACAAGGTATTGATGAGGCCACACCTGGAGTACTGCATGCAGTTTTGGTTTCCATATTTATGAAAGGATATACTTGCTTTGGAGGCAGTTCACAGAAGGTTCACTAGGTTGATTCCGGGGATGAGGGAGTTGACTTATGAGGAAAGGTTGAGTAGGTTGGGCCTCTACTCATTGGAATTCAGAAGAATGAGAGGTGATCTTATCGAAATGTATAAGATTATGAGGGGGCTTGACAGGGTGGATGCAGAGAGGATGTTTCCACTGATGGGGGAGACTAGAACTAGAGGGTATGATCTTAGAATAAGGGGCTGCCCATCTAAAACAGAGATGAGGAGACATTTCTTCTCTCAGAGGGTAAGAATCTGTGGAATTTGCTGCCTCGGCGAGCTGTGGAAGCTGGAACATTGAATACATTTAAGACAGAAATAGACAGTTTCTTGAGCGATAAGGGGATAAGGGGTTATGGGGAGCGGGTGGGGAAGTGGAGTTGAGTCCATGATCAGATCAGCCATGATCTTATTGAATGGTGGAGCAGGCTCGAGGGGCCGTATGGCCTACTCCTGTTCCTATTTCTTATGTTCTTACGTTCTTAAACATCAATTGTAGGGACATTGCTGGAATCAATGATCAGAGAGAGAGAGAAGCTGAGCAATTGGACAAGTATTAACTCATCACAGAGAGTCAGCATGGATTTGGGAAGGGTAGGTCATGTTTGACTAATCTAGTTAAATTTTCGAGGAGGTCACTAACACGGGGATGAGGAGGAGGGGGGGAGGAACTAGGGGAAAGGAAGAGAGAATGGGAAAAGAGAAATGCAAATAAGAGAAAAGGGAAGACAGAATCTGGTCAGGAGAGAGGGAATGGGAAAAGGGAAAGAGGAGAAGGTAAGAGGGAATCTGGTGAGAAGAGGGATATGGGAAAAGAAACTGTGGAAAAGGAGAGAAAATATCAGAAAAAGAAAGTGGATGGGCAAACTGGAAAAAATAATGGGGGTAATATTGGCTTCGACTTCCATGGAACTAAAAAACAAGGGAGATGTAATATGGGCTGCCGATTCATTAAAATTGCCCCCAAAGAGAGAAATTGGAAGATATAATGAGGAAAAAAATAAATACTTGCATTTATATTGCGCCTTTCATGACCTTGGGACATCCCAAAGTGCTTTTCAGCCAATAAGGTACTTTTGAAGTGTGGGCACTTTTGTAACGTAGGAAGGGAAACAATAGTGTGGAAAGAGGGAGAGTGAGTGAGAAGGAGAGAGATTGGGGAGAAAGAAATAAATGATAATGGTAAAGCAAAGAATAGAGTAGACAGGGAAGTCAAGTCTTGCCTAAATATTTTAAGTTACTACCATTTTGCTGATGCAAACTGAAATTGGGTGAAAAATGTACTGGGGGGATCCCGTTGGCATGTATTCAGCATGACATTATCGTGGGCCACCCCGACCTGTGTGACCACCGCAGGTCAGGGCTATAAATAGAGCTGGAGCGCCAGGCCTTGAAACATCATGGCGGAGGTGCGGTGAATGAGAGTTCGGGGCCCAGAAGAGCTGAGGGCCCATGGGCAGCACTGGCCAGCCCACACTGCGATATGTGTGTGCACTAGGTCCGTGCAGCAGCGCAGGTCTCCAGTCGTCCTGATTAACCCTTGCCACTGGATAAAGGCCTAGCTCTGTCAAGCCCATGTGGTGGCTGATGGGTAACGGTCACTACACGTTAAAAAAATCCCCACACAGGCAACTTCTACCCCCTCAACTGAAGTTCAGGACTGGAACATCGGGTCCTTCATTGAAACATCTGTGAACTCATGGAAGCAGGACATAGACAAGGCTAAGTGAGTGGGCAAAAATTTGGCAGATGGAGTATAATGTTGGAAAGTGTGAGGTCATGCACTTTGGCAGAAAAAAATCAAAGAGCAAGTTATTATTTAAATGGAGAAAGATTGCAAGGTGCCGCAGTACAGCGGGACCTGGGGATACTTGTGCATGAAACACAGTATGCAGGTACAGCAAGTGATCAGGAAGGCCAATGATATCTTGGCCTTTATTGCAAAGGGGATGGAGTATATTGTGTCTGTAAGCACTCTAGCAATGACTCCACGAGGCAAGGTATTGCACTTGAACTGTTGTGACCTAAGTCCATTTATTGCAGCTCCTGAATGAGGGTACAGTAAAGTGAGCTCCCTTTTATACTTGGTTACCTGCAGTGTGCAGGTGACCTCTAGGTCTCCACCAGTTGCACCCTCTGGTGGTACAGGCATAGTGTATACAGTGTGAAGATACATTCAGTGGTCTTATGTAACTGTACATTGAGTGTACAGGGTATATACATACACAACATCACTCCCCCCGAAGTCTTGTGCCACTGGCCTTTGCACTGGGTGCTCTGGCCCTCGACTTGAGTTGCCCAAAGCACTTGCACCTTGTCTGTGCTTGGGAATGGCTCTCTCCCTGTAGACTCCCCAAGTCCTTATTGCCACGACATTGGGAAATGATCAGCAGTGGACGGTTGGAGGTTGCAGTGGGGCTTTGAGTGGGTTCTGGGTGTGATCCATGTGTGTCCATGGCTACATACATCCATTCCCCCCCCCCCCCACGATATATAGACCATGTGTGTGGCTCGACATCTGCATTTGCATACATGTACACAGAATAAAAAATAGGATTAGTTACATCAATGTTTGGGTTTAGCAGTAGTGGAATAAGTACATATTACAGGTAAGGTACATACATGGTATTACTGCCTTGCCCCGGGGTGTAGGTGCAGGTGGGTGAGGACGCTAGTTCCAGAGTAACCGGACTGTGTCCAAGTTGTCTGATGGTGGTGCTGCACCCCCTGCCAGCTGGATGGGCTCGGATCGCTCACCTGGCTGAGTCTCAGGGCCTTTGCTGTTGCTTAGTGGTGGGCAGAGCCACAAGAATGTGTGGCCTCCCTGTCTTCCTTTGAGGGCTGCAGTGTCTCCCTGCTGCCCTTCAACAGTGGTGGGAGCCTGGTCATCCCAGGTCCCATCGGGAGGGCTGGAGGATGCTAGCCTCTTGCTCCCGGTACTGGCCCTGGTGACCAGAGAGGTAGGGCCGATCTGGGGCAGGGTGCCAGTAGTGGTGCCTGTGCTGTCCGCTGATCACTGGCCTCTGTGTGTGGCCACGCTCCCTGGGGCATCACATTGGTCCTGGAGGCGCAGGCTAATAATGATCGGGTAGCCCGCTGGACCTGGGTGCTTTCCACGGGAGGTTGCCCTTGGTTTTGTCGGCCTACATGTAGAACTCGGCATCACACATTACTCCATCATTTACATTCATGATACATTGGCTCTGACCACAATCAGCCGACTCGACATTGTTCGTTGTCTTTACAAATTCACATTTGTCAATTACATCTTCACATTTGTCAATTACATCTTTTCCCTGTGTACTACCGGCATCGCTGTACAATGTTACATTTAGATACTGGCATTTGTCAATTACATCTGTTCCATGTATCCTACCGGCATCGCTGTTCAAAGGTACATTTAGATACTTGCATTTGTTAGTTACATCTTTTACATTAGTATCACCGGCATCGCTGTACAAAGAGTGGAACTGTCCCTTTAATTGTGTTGGGTTGCCGGTCTCCTTTAAGAGGTCCGTGCAGTCTTTACCCCAATCCAGTTCACTGCTCAGCATCATGTGTTGCTCCCTCAATGCTGCCCCTCGTGGTCTGGTCGTGACCATCTTGATTTCAGGCGCTTCACCTCGTGGTGCGGGCGCCATCTTCTCTCTCTCCACAAGGCAGGTTGCGGTGATCCTTTTCTCCCTAGGTTCTGCCATGGAAGCCGGGAATTTACCTTCTATACCGATCTTCTTCCTCCAGAGTCCTGCCACTGGAGCCTGGAAGGTGAGGTCCTGTCGTTTGGGTTGGATCATCTCGCCGTTGGGTTGTGCGGTCTGTGTCGTCGCCGCGCAGCCGAGTCAGACGGTAGGATTTTCAGGTGCTGTGATGAATCCAAATTTGGGGCCGCATAGGACATCGATCGCTGGGGCCTGGAGGCTTTCCCAGCTCCAACAGATTTGGATTTGTTTCATCCATCTTCTTCCAAGCAGCATTGGACCATCACCAGCAACGATCCACAAAGGTAGCTTGTGCATCGCGCCGCCGTAGGACACCTGGACATCCACGCTGCCAATGAATGGGATGGTGTCTTTTGTGTAAGTGAGCAGCTTCACCTGGATTGGGAGCATTTTAGGTCGTTCGGCGGGATTGTCCCAGAGTTTCTCGAAGGCCAGCTGGTTCATCAGCGATTGGCTCGCCCCTGTGTCGACCTCCATCGAGACTGGAACACCGTTGATTTCAACTTCCATTTTCAGCGGGGAACTCTCGGTGGAGCAGGTAAACACTCCGTACATCTCTTCCTGGGACTGAGCTGCCTCCTGGACTCTCTCTTCGTCTTCATCAGCGCTGGAGCCCGGGTGATCGGCCAACTCTTCAGCGACTCAGTGAGTAAAATTTCTTCTACACATACGCTGGAGATGGCCTTTAGTGTTACAGCCTTTGCAAGTATAGTCTCTGTATCGGCATTGGTGGGCCCTGTGATTTCCTCCACAGCGCCAGCGTGGGGCTGGCCGGTTGGCCCCATGTGGCGGACTCAGTGTTGCGGGACTCGGGGTAGCAGCCTTGCCTCTAAAAGGCGGCAGTCAGTTCATGGTACTTGTCGGGTTAGAGTCCTGGGGGTGAGTCATCATCCTCTTGGAATCACAGGCCGAGGTCATGAATGCCTGGCTGCAGGGTGATCATAGTGTCCGCAGAAAACAGCCTGTGGAGGAGGCCATCATGGCCAGTTCCAATAACAAAGATGTCTCTCAGTGCTTCGGTGAGGTGGTCACCAAAATCACACGGTGCAGCCAATCGTCTCAGGTCTGCAGCATATTTTGCGATTTCTTGACCTTCGGGCCGCCGGTGGGTATAGAACCGGTGTCTGGCTGTGAGGATGCTCTCTTTCGGCTTGAGCTGTTCCTGTGTCATCATTACGAGCTCCGCATACGTTTTGGTTGTCGTCTTCTCTGGGACTAGCAAATCCCTGACAAGGCCATGAACAGTGGGCCCACAGCTGCTGAGCAGGATGGCTCCGCGCTTATCAGCTAGCGAGGTCGGTGTGTCTCCAGCCAGGTCTTTCACGATGAAACAGTGTTTGAGCCTTTCCACAAAGGCCTCCCAATCTTCCCCATCAGCGAATTGTTGAAAGTTGCCAAGGTTAGCCATTTTTCGCGTGGAAATTCATAATCTTGTCGCCAGTTATTGTGTCTGTAAGCACTCTAGTAATGATTCCATGAGGTAAGGTGAACTGTTGTGACCTTAGTCCATTTATTGCAGCTCCTGAATGAGGGTACAGTAAGGTGAGCTCCCTTTTATACTTGATTACCTGCGGTGTGCAGGTGACCTCTAAGTCTCTAGCAGTTGCACCCTCTGGTGGTACAGGCATAGTGTATACAGTGTGAAGATACATTCAGTGGTCTTATGTAACTGTACATTGAGTATTCAGGGTATATATATACACAACAGAGTATAAAAGCAGGGAAGTCTTGCTACAGCTGTACAGGGTATTGGTGAGGCCACACCTGGAATACTGCGTGCAGTTTTGGTTTTCATATTTACGAAAAGATATACTTGCTTTGGAGGCAGTTCAGAGAAGGTTCACTAGGCTGATTCTGGGGATGAGGGGGTTGACTTATGAGGAAAGGTTGAGTAGGTTGGGCCTCTACTCATTGGAGTTCAGAAGAATGAGAGGTGATCTTATCGAAACGTATAAGATTATGACGGGGCTTGACAAGGTGGATGCAGAGAGGATGTTTCCGCTGATGGAGGAGACTAGAACTAGAGGGCATGATCTTAGAATAAGGGGCCGCCCATTTAAAACAGAGATGAGGAGGAATTTCTTCTCCCAGAGGGTTGTAAATCTGGAATTTGCTGCCTCGGAGAGCAGTGGAAGCTGGGAAATTGAATAAATTTAAGACAGAAATAGAGTTTCTTGAACGATAAGGGGTTATGGGGAGCGGGCGGGGCAGTGGAGCTGAGTCCATGATCAGATCAGCCATGATCTTGTTGAATGATCGAGGGGCAGTATGGTCTACTCCTGTTCCTATATCTTATATTCTTATGATGATCATGTTATATACTGAATAGAGTATATAACATGAATATTTAACTAAGATATTGTAGAGGCAAGCATGTCGAATGTCATTGGTACTGAACACACTATACATTAGCAAATAGCCAGAATAGGCAGAATGGGTCGAATGGCCATTTAATTCTGCTGTAAACATCTGTGGTTCTATGTCACAGGATGGCAGAAAATGGTGGCTGGCTTCTCATTTTATTGTTAGACACCTCCCAGTGGCCATGACCAGCAGCACTGAGACAGACCAAGGAACCATTACTACTCTCCACTTGGGAGGTTACTTGAATCCATGGAGGATGACATCTGCGCAAAATCCACATAACAAATCCAAGCTTCATCAAAACAAAGTGCAGGGCCAGTTATTCGTAATGCAAAAGCAAAATGGCGAAGATTGATGTGGTTGGGAGTTACTGCAGGAGCCAATGAAGGTGTGCAGTATCTTTGGCAGAAAAAATAGAAAAGCAAATTATAATTTAAATGGAGAAAAATTGCAAAGTGCTGCAGTACAGAGAAACCCGGGGGTCCTTGTGCATGAAACACAAAAAGTTAGTGTGCAGGCACAGCAAATAATCAGGAAGGCAAATGGAATGTTGGCTTTTATTGCAAGGGGGTTAGAGTATAAAAGCAGAGAAGTCCTGCTACAACTGTACAGGGTATTGGTGAGGCCACACCCAGAGTATTGCGTACTGTTTTGGTCTCCTTATTTAAGGAAGGATATACTTGCATCGGAGGCCGTTCAGAGAAGGTTCACCAGGTTGATTCCGGAGATGAGGGGGTTGACTTATGGAGTAGGTTGGGTCTATACACATTGGAGTTCAGAAGAATGAGAGGTGATCTTATCGAAACATATAAGATAATGAGAGGACTCGACAAGGTGGATGCAGAGAGGGTATTTCCACTCATAGGGGAAACTAGAACTTGGGGACATAGTCTCAAAATAAGGGGCTGCCCATTTAAAACTGAGATGAGGAGGAATTTCTTCTCTCAGAGGGTTGTAAATCTGTGGAATTCTCTGACCCAGAGAGCGGTGGAGGCTGGGTCATTGAATATATTTAAGGCAAAGATAGACAGATTTTTGAGAGATAAGGGAATAAAGGGTTATGGCGAGCGGGCAGGGAAGTGGAGCTGAGTCCGTGATCAGATCAGCCATGATCTTATTAAATAGCGGAGCAGGTTCAAGGGGCCTACTCCTGTTTCTATTTCTTATGTTTCTTTGCAGTGTGTTCAGCCTGCATAACTTAGCACTAAAAAGGGGCCCAATAACTTCACAGATGAACATATACATGCGATCAAAACAGGACAAAAGGAGATTCAACAGCTTGCCTCAGGTGATGGCTTGGCATTGACTGGAGAGATAGGTAACCGCATATTGGAAAACCATTTCATAGGAAGTATTGCAAAATCATGTGGAGGTAATAAAACCATCCTTTGCCGTTAGTTACTCATATGTGACATTGCAAAATGACATGATAAGCTTATCTTGCATTATATGAAATATCCACATAGTATTAGAGTTTCAGCATGACCAAACAGTGATCCTTTAACTTCTGGCTATGGTATTTCTTCAATTTATTGAGCTGCTGTTCCTGCACTGATCTTATATAGACTCTGTGTCCACAAATACTGGGCGACCAAAGAATTTGCCATCCAATGGCCCTTGAGTTCCTTTTGTCATGGGGAGCATTTAAACGGTTCTTTGTACTGCCATCTTATTCCAAAGGCTTTCATTCCAATTGTGGTCTCCTCACATCTTCCATCTTTTTCTTCATGAACTTGTTTTCTTTTATTGTGCTAAGGCTGCATAATAAGACACAGTTACAGTGCTAATATGTAAAAGCAATGCTCCTGTGACTGGTCACAGTGAGATCCATCCAGTTTGTGTAAGAGGAGAGCCAACCACAAGTTATTGTTTTAGTTGGCTAACCTTGGTGAAGGCCCTAGTGCAAGAGACCAAAAAGAGTAGGGTAGAAAACTGTTATTCGGGCTCTCTGCGGTTGCGTTTTGTCATGTATCCTACATGGCTACTGTTGGTACTATCACAAGGTGTGCCACCAGAGGGCACAGCAGTGGGAGACTTGTAGGTTACTTGTACAGGTGTGCCTGGCCTAGTATAAAAGGCAGGCCACCAGGTGTGATCCTCACTCTGGAGTTAACTAATAAAGAACTAAGGTCACTACAGTTCAAGTACAACACAGTGCCTCATGGAGTCATTATCAGAGCATCTAAAGATACAACAATTGGCGACGAGATTACAGACTTACACGTGAAAATGGCTACCCTTGGTATGTTGCAGCAGTCCGCCAATGGTGATGATTGGAACGCTTTTGTGGAGAGGCCCAACCATTTCTTCACAGCAAATGACCTGGCAGGAGACAACTCGGCCACACTGGCTGATAAGCGCAGAGCTATCCTGTTAACAAGTTGTGGGCCCACTGTCTATGGCCTTGTCAGGGACTTGCTGGCACCAGCGAAGACAATGACCAAGATGTACGAGGAGCTCATAACCCTGATCCATGAGCATTTCAAGCCCAAGGAGAGCATCCTCACAGTCAGACACCAGTTCTATACCCACCAATGGCCCGAAGGCCAGGAAATTGCGAAATATGCTGCAGACCTCAGGAGGCTGGCGGCACCGTGTGATTTCAGTGACCACCTCACCGAAGCGCTGAGGGACATTTTTGTCATTGGAATTGGCCATGAGGGCCTTCTTCACAAGCTACTGTCGGTGGATACCACAGTCACACTGCAGAAGGCCATCTCTGTGAGCCAGGCATTCATGACCTCGACCTGCGGCTCTAGGCAGGTGACTCACCTTCAGGACTCAAATCCGGCAAGTACTGTACACAGAGTGGCGCCTTTTAGAGGCTGGACTGTAGAACGCGAACCTTCTCAGGGAAGAGAGAACAGGCCCCCGAGTCCCTTAACTCAGAGTCCGCCGAGGGGGGCTAACCAAGTAGCTCCATGCTGGTGTTGTGGAGGGAATCACAGGGCTCACCAGTGCCATTTTAAAGACTAGTATGCAAAGGCTGCAGCACAAAGGGCCACCTCCAGCGAATGTGTAAAATAAATATGGCTCACTGTGTTGATGAAGAGTCTGCAGATGGTTCAGGCAAAGCTGCACACCTACACTGATGAACTTATCCCAGTCGTTGGTAGTGCGGATGTTAAGATACTCCATGATAGCGCTGTGCACAAGTTACCTCTGTGGATTGTTGTAGGTGATGGACCAATGCTACTTGGAAGAAGGTGGGTGGAGAAGATCCATTGATCCAGTGATCAACACCCTCTGAGCTCAGAGGCAAAGCAAGCCCCCACCTGAGACTGGATCCGGCACCAGAGAGCAGACCAGCACAGCACCCGAGGCACAGACTGCTCAGCACGACTGCGTGGAGATGATCCAGCTGAGACGACCCGCGCGCACCTTCCAGTGGCTCCAGTGGCAGGACTCCGGAGGAAGAAAATCGGATCCAGAGGCGACTTCCCAGCTTCGGAGGCAGAACCCGGGGAGAAGAGGATTACCGTAGTTGACATTGTGGATGGAGGAAAGGTGGCGCCCAAACCACGAGGTGAGGCGCAGAAGAAAAAGATGGTGGCGGCCAGACCACGAGGTGCAGCGCTGATGGAGCAACACGTGGCACCAAGTGAAGAAGAGGATTGGGGTAAAGAAAGCAAGGCTCTCTTAAAGAAGACCTGCAACCCACCACACTTAAAGGGACAGTTCCACATACTCAAGCAATGTAATAGCAACTGTGAGTTAGAGATAACATGTGTAACTGATGATCAGAGTTGTGTACAGGCAATAAGCAAGGAAAAGTCACGTGATTGCGATCATGTAAAATGTGTAATTGATGATCAGAATTTTCTACATGCAATAAACAAGGAAAAGTTGCGCGATCATGATTGGAGCTACAGGGTATTCACAGTAAGTAATGAAATGCTGTGCGATGTAGGATTTCAACTGCACGCAACCCATGCAGCGTGCAGACACCCATCGGGAACACACAGGTCCAGCGAGCTACCCAATGCTGTAGCCTGCATCCCTGGGACCAGAGTTATGCACCATGGAGTGTGGCCACAAGCAGCCAATGCACACGAGCTGCAGGGCAAGCGACCTCAAGAGGGCAACGGCACCGGTATCGATACCCTGCCCCTGATCGGCTCCACCTCTCAGGCACCCGATGGCGGCAACTGCCATGAGCCTGAAAGAGCAAACCGCGCTAAGGCGCAGCCCCCAGACCATATCGCCACCAAGACCAGACCCAGGAACGAAGCGTCACCCGCAACGGTTCTCCCAAAGGGGACCGGGACCAGCCAAGATCTCAAACCAAACAACGCCCAGGCTAGCGAGTCAGCAGTTCCCTGTGCACTGCTAGACGACTGCTCCTCAGGGAGCAGCAGCGACCCGGAGCACAAAGAAAGGACAGAGAGGTCACCGGCATCTGTGAACCAGCCTGACGCTAGGAGCAACGGCAACAGCCCCAAGAGCAGGCAATTTGAGCCAACCGGGTTTCCACTGCCAGCACTGGGCACCGCGCCACCACCAGACTGCAGGGACACCATCCAGGAGTTCTGGAACTAGCTTGTCCTTACGCACCGGTTACTGATCCCCAGTATATATTGATAATGTATCTCAGCAGTCTAACGTATTTGTCTCACAACTGAACCACAAATGTAATGTAAACTTGTTTTTCTGGACTTGAATGTACATGAGTGCAGTGAGCCTCCGGCATAATCTACATATTTGGGGAGCGGGGGGAGAGAATGGAGTGGTCATGGACACACACAAACAGTAACCACCATCACTGCCAATGAAACACCAACCACTCACCCAAGATTGAAACGACCCGCCATGGGTCAACCAGATAGAGCTAAGCCCAGAGCACAGTCAATGCAGAGGCGATTTGCACTAAAGGCTTGGGGGAGAGTGTTGTCATGTATTCTACATGGCTACTGTTGGTACTATCACAAGGTGTGCCACCAGAAGGCACAGCAGTGGAAGACTTGTAGATTACCTGTACAGGTGTGCCTGGCCTAGTATAAAAGGCAGGCCATCAGGTGTGATCCTCACGCTGGAGTTAACAAATAAAGGACTAAGGTCACTACAATTCAAGTACAACACATTGCCTCGTGGAGTCATTATCAGACCATCTAAAGATACAAAATTTTTCATTCACACCCAATGCAAAGGGCAGCTTCCAAAGGGGAGTGCACACTTCATATGCAAAGTATTCAGGATAGCGGGTCTTTGGGAGATTGATGGACACTTTTACACTGGGGTATCCACTGGAAAGATTATGGCATACCGCTGTACACTCCTGATCTCTATGACTGATGGAAAACACTACACTGAGAGATTGTCTAATAATTCTAATTTATTAAGAAGTAAGATTATACAGAAGCAAAAAAAAGAACAGCAGATTTAGATAGTTTATAGCACTTCAGTTAACTTTACACCACCTGCTTCAAAACAATTACTTATCTTCAGTAACTTTGGACCAAGTGTCGATGATGAAAACCCTTGTGTGTGTGTTTAATCCCATGGAGTCCTTCATTGTCTCTGTCTGAATAGTAGCACAATAATATAAGAAGACTGGAGGACATCGGGCACAAGCCTGAGTTTATCTCTCTTTCTCTCTCTCTTTCTCT
The DNA here is from genome assembly GCF_044704955.1 of Pristiophorus japonicus. Lineage (NCBI taxonomy): Eukaryota > Metazoa > Chordata > Chondrichthyes > Pristiophoridae > Pristiophorus > Pristiophorus japonicus. The sequence goes on along the minus strand of NW_027254808.1, from coordinate 120,678 downwards.
GCTCTTTGATGTCCAGGCTGACATATTAGAAATATAGAAACATAGAAAATAGGTGCAGAAGTAGGCCATTCAGCCCTTCAAGCCTGCACCACCATTCAATATGATCATGGCTGATCGTGCAACTTCAGTACCCCATTCCTGCTTTCTCTCCATACCCCTTGATCCCTTTAGCCGTAAAGGCCACATCTAACTCCTTTTTGAATATATCTAACGAACTGGCCTCAACAACTTTCTGTGGCAGAGAATTCCACAGGTTCACAATTCTCTGAGTGAAGAAGTTTCTCCTCATCTCGGTCCTAAATGGCTTACCACTTATCCTTAGACTGTGACCCCTGGTTCTGGGCTTCCCCAACATTGGGAACATTCTTCCTGCATCTAACCGTCAAATCCCGTCAGAAATTTATATGTTTCTATGAGGTCCCCTCTCATTCTTCTAAATTTCAGTGAATATAAGCCTAGTCGATCCAGTCTTTCTTCATATGTCAGTCCTGCCATCCCGGGAATCAATCTGGTGAACCTTCGCTGCACTCCCTCAATAGCAAGAATGTCCTTCCTCAGATTAGGAAACCAAAACTGTATTCAATATTCAAGGTGTGGCCTCACCAAGGCCTTGTACAACTGTAGTAAGACCTCCCCTCTCCTATACTCAAATTGCCAGATAATAGGATGTCCTATACAATTAATCAAATCTGTCTTACATTGAATCCTTCTTACAGTCACTGGACTATCAATCAAGTCAGATTTATTCAAAGATTTCCTTCCGCCTTTACATGATAGAATTACCATGTTTACAGACTTTTTAGGCGACCCCTCGGAGCGAGGATGACTTGCTTCCACGCCAAAAAGGGAATGAGTTCAATGAGTTCACAGGTGTTTCAATGAAGGACCTAATATTCCAGGTCCTGAACTACATGTTGAAGGGTGGAAGATGCCTGTGCGTGGATTTTTTTAACGTGGGGTGGCCGTTGCACACCAGTCACCACACGGGCTTGACAGAGCTCGGTCTTGGTCCAGTGGCAAGGATTAACCAAGATGACTGGAGACCTGCTCTGCTGCACGGACCTAGTGTGCACACATATCGCAGTGTGGGCTGGCCCATGCTGCCTCTGGGCCCTCGGCTCTTCTGGCCCCGAACTCTCGCCTCTCCTGGGCCCCGATCACGTCCCTCTGCAATCCCTCGCCGTTCCTTCGCCCCGACCTCGTCGCTCCTGCTGTACCTGCCCACGCTCCAATCACCGACCTGGATTATGGTGACGTGGCAAGACTGCCACGTTAAAGGTGAAGCTCCTGATTAAGCAATCAAAATAGACCAAGGAGAGTGATCCCTCCTTGAAGTGAGAATCAACACACTAGACGGCAGTACGGATTCTCTCCCAGCCTGCCGTCACCGGGGATATTTTACATTGAATAGCTACACCTTCCTATAAAGAGTATTTAGTATGATCTGAAACAGAAGGATCCTTTAGCCTGTAATGGCTCCCGGGCTAGAAACTCTTTTCTGACCTGCTTTTCTCGTCAACTGTATCTGTGGTTATCCATGGCCATCCTTTGCCTGTTTTTCACCAAGTCGCCTTCCCCTATTGCTTAAGGACCCTGGTCTCCCTATTGTATCCCAATAACTGCTGCATTTAAACAGATCTGTGTAACCTGTGCTTTTCCCTTGTCCATTCCCATGCGCACTTTGCTGCTCCGGACCCCAGCCATTCAATACTTTGCTGCTTTCCCCCTCTTTCCTTTCCTTTTCTCTTTATCCCTCCCTGACCGTTCTCTCCTGGAAACATAGAAACATAGAAACATAGAAAATAGGTGCAGGAGTAGGCCATTCGGCCCTTCTAGCCTGCACCGCCATTCAATGAGTTCATGGCTGAACATTCAACTTCAGTACCCCATTCCTGCTTTCTCGCCATACCCCTTGATCCCCCTAGTAGTAAGGACCTCATCTAAGGAAGTAAGGAAGTAAGGAACTCCCTCCCTAAACCTCTCCGTCTCTCTTCCTCTCTTTCCTCCTTCAAGGCGCTCCTTAAAACCTTCCTCTTCGACCAAGTTTTAAGTCACCTGCCCTAATTTCTCCTTATGTGGCTCGCTGTCAAATATTTGGTCTCATAATACCCTTGTGCACCTTGGGACGTTTCACTACATTAAAGGCGCTATATAAATACTTGTTGTTGTTGTAACCAAGGTATAGGATAGCAGAGCTGGTGAGTAAATATTACCCTTGGTCGACTTTCAATAGTCTGCCGAAGATTGTAAAACAAACTACAATTTTCTAAAATGTACATTCTGATTTGACTGTTCTGACCCTTCATGTCACTCATTAATTGAGATGAATTCTCCCTTGGGATATATCTCTGCTATGGGCCTACAATCAGTTACAATAAATTAGTAAGTTATTGCTGACCAGTCAGGTTATTAGTCTTGGTGCCAGTCTGTCTGAGACAGAATCCGTCATAAAATAGATATTTAAACTGCATTTGCTGTCAAACCACTAAAGCTGTTTCTAAAATCCTGATGGCCATGCTTATGACCTCGCAGTACTGTTGTGTATGTATAATATAACAATATATCCTGTACACTCAATGTACAGTTACATAAGACCACTGAATGTATCTTCACACTGTATACACTATGCCTGTACCACCAGAGGGTGCAACTGGTGGGGACCTAGGGGTCACCTGTACACTACAGGTAACCAGATATAAAAGGGAGCTCACCATGCTGTACCCTCATTCAGGAGCTGCAATAAATGGGCTAAGGTCACCACAGTTCAAATGTTTACCTCATGGAGTCATTACTAGAGTGCTTACAAACTGAACAAGTACTGTCTCCCCGATGGAGTCTGTTACTAGGCAACACCTCTCTGCACTGTTGCTGGTATGATGTAATTGTTCTGATATCATCCAATTGTTCCTCAGTTGTCCCTGTACAAAACAGTGATGTCATCAGCTCATCAGCCCCTGCAACTCATCTTAAAATGTGAAGTTTAAAATCCGTGCAGTTTTTGAAATGTACTCGGGCACATACTGTCATAGCTCCGCAAGATCACAGGAAAAATTGACAAACTATTTAAGTTTAAAAAAAAATTGTAAGCATGATTATCAATGATCTATAAAAATAATTACCTCACTTTTCCCTGACAATCAGCTCTGCCGCGTCTATGTTTAATCATAGCAGCTATTCTGCTGTCTGTCAGAATATTTGGTCCAACCAAAACTGGCACTGTGACCCAGGTGAAGCATTCGAAGCCAGCTTTATCACTGCTCATAACTTCTGTAAGTCCACTAAGAGCTGACAAATCTAAATGTATTTAACGGGATGTCATATCTGCTCTCTCTCCTAATCTGTCTCTGGAAACTTCTTTGCTTCTTCCTTTGCCATTCTTCCAGTCTGCTGGTTGAGTTGCTGACTGTTATCAGGGCTCCAAGAGTTAGATTATACGAACATACGGACAATGACGGACAGGTAAAGACCCTCTGGTCCCTGGAGCCTGTCCCACACAATTGCGATACCTTGTGTATCACAATAAATACACTCCACCCCACCCGAAACCATGTGATCTCCTGGGAGAGGCAACAAAGCAGATTTAAAAACCCAGGACAATTTGGGGAAAAAAATCTGGAAAATTCCTCTCTGACCCATCTGGGCGATCAAAACTAGTCCAGGAGATTACTCTGGCCCTGAATTCCCAACAGTACCTACCCTTCTGTAAGAGGTGATCTCCACCGCAGCCAGAAACAGGTCCAGCTCTCGCTTGAAGGAGTTCAGTGAATCTGCATCCACCACATGAAACAGCAGCCTGTTCCAGAGGCCTACTTTTCTCTGGGAAAAGACCCACCTCCTGACATCTAACCTAGATCTAACCTTACACAATTTAAATTTGTTCCCCTGGTCCTGCCTAACCTATTTAATTGAACTAAACTGTCAGCTAGAACACTGTCTATTCCCTTCATTATCTTATAAACCTCAATCATATTCCCCTGAGTCTACGCTGCTCTAAGGTAAAGAGTCACAACTCTTTTAGTTTACCTTGATAACTAAGATGCTTTAGGCTTGGAATTAGTCTATAGGCCCTCTTCAGTATTATTTCCAGAGCCTCAATATCTCCTTATGAGGAGAGATTACATAAAGCAGGCTTGTATCCCCTGCAATATAAAAGGTTAAGGAGTGATGTGATTGAGGTCTTTAGGATTTTGAAAGGAATTGATAAGGCTAGATAGAGAAACTTTTCCCGTGCATCTAGGACAAGGGACAGAACCTTAAAACCGCAGTCAGGCTATTCAGGAGAGAAGTTGGGAAACATTTTTTCACGCAAAGGGTGGTGGAAGTGTGGAACTCTCTCCTACAAAAAGCAATGGATGCTAGCTCAATTAATCATTTTAAATCAGAGATCGATAGATTTTTGCTAGCCATGGGTATTAAGGGATAAGGAGCCAAGGGGGGTGAGCGTTAGGATACAGATCAGCCATGATCTCATTGAATGGTGTATGTGAGTCCGTGTGTGTGGGGTTAGTGTGTGTGGGTCTGTGTGTGTGGGTCCGTGTGTGTGGGTCCGTGTGTGTGGGTCCGTGTGTGTGTGGGTCCGTGTGTGTGGGGTTAGTGTGTGTGGATCCGTGTGTGTGGGGTTAGTGTGTGTGGGTCTGTGTGTGTGGGTCCGTGTGTGTGGGTCCGTGTGTGTGGGTCCGTGTGTGTGTGGGTCCGTGTGTGTGGGTCCGTGTGTGTGGGTCCGTGTGTGTGTGGGTCCATGTGTGTGGGTCCGTGTGTGTGGGTCCGTGTGTGTGTGGGTCCATGTGTGTGGGTCCGTGTGTGGGTCCATGTGTGTGTGGGTCCGTGTGTGTGGGTCCGCGTGTGTGGGTCCGTATGTGTGGGTCCGTGTGTGTGGGTCCGCGTGTGGGTCCGTGTATGTGGGTCCGTGTGTGTGGGGTTAGTGTGTGTGGGTCCGTGTGTCTGGGTCCGTGTGTGTGGGGTTAGTGTGTGTGGGGTTAGTGTGTGGGTTTAGTGTGTGGGGTTAGTGTGTGTGAGTCCGTGTGTGTGTGGGTCCATGTGTGTGTGGGGTCCGTGTGTGTGGTGTTAGTGTGTGTGGGTCCGTGTGTGTGTGGGTCTGTGTGTGTGTGGGTCCGTGTGTGTGGGGTTAATGTGTGTGGGTCCGTGTGTGTGTGGGTCTGTGTGTGTGTGGGTCCGTGTTGTGGGGTTAATGTGTGTGGGTCCGTGTGTGTGTGGGTCCGTGTGTGTGGGTCCGTGTGTGTGGGTCCGTGTGTGTGTGGGTCCGTGTGTGTGGGGTTAATGTGTGTGCGTGTGGGTCCGTGTGTGTGGGTCCGTGTGTGTGGGGTTAATGTGTGTGGGTCCGTGTGTGTGGGTCCGTGTGTGTGGGGTTAATGTATGTGTGTGGGTCCGTGCGTGTGTGGATCCGTGTGTGTGGGGTTAATGTGTGTGTGTCTGTGTGTGTGGGTCCGTGTGTGTGTGGGTCCGTGTGTGTATCTAACCTTCTGACACACCAGCAAGTTCACACAGGGGAGAGGCCGTTCACTCAGTCATCCGGTTGGACGAATGTGGTCCACACCTAACAAAGGGAGGAGAGCGTGATCCGTCTTCCCATCTGGATCACGTTCTCATTTTCATCCCTCCCCCCACCGTCGTCAGACCTGGATCACATTCTTCCCCCATCCCTACTCTTCTCTCTGTGCTCGAACCCCCCGCTCCCCAGTTCCTGACCTTCGCCCCTGATATCCTGACCTTCTTCCGTTGAGTTCCTGACTTCTCCCTCTTCTGTTCTCTTCCCCTCTCCCCCCTCCGATCCCCTTTCCTCTCCCCTCCCCTTCGATCCCCTCCCCCTCTCCCCCCCGATCCCCTCTCCTCTTACCCCTCCGATCCCCTCTCCCCTCCCCTCTGACCCCCTCTCCTCTCACACCCCCTCCGATCCCCTCTCCTCCCCCTCCGATCCCCTCTCCTCCCCACCTCCGATCCTCTCTCCTCTCACACCCCCTCTCCCCCCCGCTCTGATCCGCTCTCCTTTCCCCCCCCTCCGATCCCCTCTCCTCTCACCCCCTCCTCCAATCCCCTCCGATCCCCTTTCCTCTCCCCCATCCGATCCCCTCTCCTCTCACCCCCCTCTCCTCTCCCCCCTCCGACCCCCTCTCCTCTCCCCCCTTCGACCCCCTCTCCTCTCCCCCCTCTGACCCCCTCTCCTCTCGCCCCTTCGACCCCCTCTTCTCTCGCCCCTTCGACCCCCTCTTCTCTCCCCCCTCTCCTCTCCCCCCTCCGACCCCCTCTCCTCTCCCCCCTCTGACCCCCTCTCCTCTCGCCCCTTCGACCCCCTCTTCTCTCCCCCCTCCGATCACCTCTCCTCTCCCCCCTCCGACCCCCTCTCCTCTCACCCCTCCGACCCCCTCTCCTCTCCCCCCTCTGACCCCCTCTCCTCTCGCCCCTTCGACCCCCTCTTCTCTCCCCCCTCCGATCACCTCTCCTCTCCCCCCTCCGACCCCCTCTCCTCTCACCCCTCCGACCCCCTCTCCTCTCACCCCTCCGATCTCCTCTCCTCTCCTCCCGCCGATCCCCTGACCTTCTCCACAGGGAGGAAAGCGTGGTTGAGGCTGCACGTGTTTGGGACCAATTGCACAGCCGTAACGTTGGGTGCACATGCGCGGTTCTAGTGGGGGCAGGGACGGGAGGGTATTTAGGCTCCACCCTCATACAGTGTACATACGTGGAGGAACGCAGAGGAACCTGTGGAAATAATCACCCTGTTATGTGTTGTCATGTTCTGGGATGGGGACAGGAGTGAGAATGTGCTCTTTATTGGAAGGTGGTGGAGAAGGACTTAAAGCAAAGTAACTGTTGAACGGGGAGAGGACTAGTGCTCAGTTGTGCTCTGGTGCCCCTTGCAGTAGTTGCTGAGTGTAGGTTATAGTGAAGCTCTCCTCCATACCATAGAATCATGGAATAATTCAGCACAGAATGAGGCCATTCGACCCATCGGGCAAGTGCCAATTGCAAGTCCAATTAGTTCCACTCCCATGTTCTTTGCCCACAAGCTGCATATGTCCAAGTCCCTTTTGAAAGATACAATTGAATCTGCTTCCAGCACCCTTTCTAGCAGGTCTGTTTCCTAAGCTGGCATGTGGGCTAGGAACAGAAGTTTGGTGCTCAGCAGTTTGGTGCAAAGAGAGCAGGAGTTGGGTCTCAGAAACAAAATGAACTCGAAGAAAGCACAAGGGGAGATAAGAGAAACTAGAGGAGCATATGGAATCGGGGCTAGGGCAGGTGGGAGCCTGGGGCGGGGGGGCAGGGGGAGGCTGCGGGGGGCTTACACTGTTCTGCTCAGGATTTACCTCAATCACTGCTCCTGTGGCTATGCAATGAGTGGACCCAGGAAACTCTCATGTAAATACCTCTCCCGACCCTTATAATTTACCCCCTTTAGCCCGCATTTATGTAGTGTCTTTGACAACCTCAGGGTATTCCAAAGCTCTGTAGAGCCAATGAAGTACTTGCCAATGGACAAACTTTGGCAAAAATTGATCTATCCAAAAACAAGGGGAAAGGTAACGATTAGCTGAAGGAATGATCATTTGTTACTGCTGGTCCACCATCCAGTTCTGGATGAACAGAAGTTTTCTCCAATTGAATATTGGGAAGACCGAAGCCATTGTTTTCGGTCCCCGCCACAAACTCCGTTCCCTAGCCACTGACTCCATCCCTCTCCCCAACTCTGTCTGAGGCTGAACCAGACTGTTCGCAACCTTGGTGTCATATTTGACCCCGTATGAGCTTCCGGCCACATATCCACAGCATAACTAAGACCGACTATTTCCACCTCTGTAACGTTGCCTGTCTCCGCCTTTGCCTCAGCTCATCCGCTGCTGAAAACCTCATCCATGCCTTTGTTACTTCTAGACTTGGTTATTCCAACACATTGCTGGCTGGTCTCCCACATTCTACCCTACGTAAACTAGAGGTGACCCAAAACTCGACAGCCCGTGTCCTAACTTGCACCAAGTCACGATCACCCATCACCCCTGTGCTCGCTGACCTACATTACCTTCCGGTTAAGCAACACCTCAATTTCAAAATTCTCATCTTTATTTTCAAATCCCTCCATGGCCTTGCCCCTCCCTATCTCTGTAATCTCCTGCAACCCCACAGCCCCCCCCCCCCACCGCCCCCCCCCCCCGCCGAGATGTCTGCGCTCCTCTAATTCTGTCCTCTTGAGCATTCTGATTATAATCGCACAACCATTGGTGGCCGTGCCTTCAGCAGCCTTGGCCCCAATCTCTGGAACTCCCTCCCTAAACCTCTCAGCCTCGCTACCTCTCTTTCCTCCTTTAAGACGCTCCTTAAAACCTACCTCTTTGACCAAGCTTTTGGTCACCTGCGCTAATTTCTACTTATGCGGTTCAGTGTCAAATTTTTTAAATCTCATAATACTCCTGTGAAGCTCCTTGGGATGTTTCACTATGTTAAAGGCACTATATAAATACAAGTTGTTGTTGTTACAACAAAACTATCAGAACTGAAAGAAATCTTTTGGAACTGAATAACTGAGGTACTGAACGTTCACCCAAAACTGAGGAAGACAAATTGTCCACCAAGGGTGGGTTAACCCGTAGACCCTGTACGAGAACGGGGTTGTTCCGATGTGGGGTTGTTCACACGCAAATTGCCTCTTGATGTCGTGATGTCACAGAACATCTCAAAGGGCGGCATGCCTTGGACAAACTCCTGGACGCATAACCGACTGTACGAAGACGCATCGCAAGCTAGCACTAAACGTTTACATGGGTCACACAGAACAAGCAGTTTGTTGGAACATGACAGATTTCTGGCTTTCTCAAAAGCAGTCTCTTGTGCCCCATACCCAATCATCTCCCTTGCGTAGCAACACATGTAGAGGTTCGAGCCAGGTGCTTAACCTGGGCAGGAAATTACCAAAATAATTGAGGAGTCCCAGGAACGACCGCAGCTCCGTCATGTTCTGTGGTGTCGGTGCGTTCTTGATGGCCTCCGTCTTGGTGTCGGTGGGTCTGATGCCGTCTGCCGCGATTCTTCTCCCTAAGAACTCAACCTCTGGCGTCAGGAAAACACACCGAGCGTTTCAACTTGAGTCCCACATGATCTAGCCGACTTAGAACCTCTTCCAGGTTCTGCAAGTGTTCGATGGTGTCCCGACCTGTGATCAATATGTCACCCTGGAAAATCACCGCACGCGGAACCGACTTTAGCAGACTCTTTATGTTCCTTTGAAAAATAGCCGTGGCCGATCGAATCTCAAACGGGCATCTATTGTAGATGAACAGACCTTTGTGCATGTTGATGCAGGTGAGGCCTTTCAAAGATTCCGCCAGCTCCTGTGTCATCTAGGCCGAGATCAGGTCCAACTTGGTGAATGTCTTCCCTCCTGCCAGCGTCGCAAATAGGTCATCTGCCTTGGGTAGCAGATACTGGTCCTGCAGTGAAAAACAAATTCTGACCGTGCCATCGCCCTTGAGAACCGGAACAATCGGACTGGTCCACTCGTTGAACTCAACTGACACGATGATGCCCTCTCGTTGCAGCCTGTCCAGCTCGATCTTTACTTTCTCTCGCATCCTGTATGGCACCGCCGTGCCTTGTGGTGGATGGGTCATGTACCGGGAATCAAGTGGATCTGCACCTTCGCCCCAGAGAAATTTCCGATGCCTGGCTCAAACAACAACAGGAACTTGCTCAAAACCTGGGCACCTGAGGTGTCATCGACGGACGAAAGCGCTCGGATGTCGTCCCAGTTCCAGCAGATTTTTCCCAGACAGCTTCTGCCGAACAGTGTGGAGCCATCTCCTGGTATAATCCATAGTGGTAGTTTGTGCACTGCTCCACCATAGGAGACTTTTACTGCTGCACTGCCAATTACAGGGATCAGCTCTTTAGTGTAAGTTTTCAGCTGAGTATGAATAGGGCCAAGCTTGTGCCTTGTTGCACCTCAGCCTCTCAAAGGCCTTTTTGCTCATGATAGACTGTCTCGCACCCGTGTCCAATTCCATGGATACTGGAATTCTGTTCAGTTCAACTTTTAACATGACCAGTGAACATTTCGTCGTGAAGGGTGTATCCCGTACACTTCTGCCTCCTCAGTTCGAGCCTCTAGTTCAGCTTGATCCGCCATGGATCGGTCTTCCTCTGCAACGTGGTGGTTTGCAGCTCGTCTGCATATTCGCTGGAGGTGTCCCATTGTTCCACAGCCTTTGCATGCATAGTGTTTGAAGTGACATTGATGGACTCGATGATCACCTCCGCAGCACCAACAAGGTGTTAATTGCCTCGCATTCACACTTGATGGCAGACTCTCAGTCATCTGAGGTCTTGCAGTTGCAGGCATGTACGTTCTGCCATATGCATTCCTGCCTGAAAACGATGTTACTTTGTGTACAGTACTTTATGCTGCGAAATTTGCTTGGTGTTATCGCTGGTGGACATAAATGCCTGGGCTATCGTTATGGCTTTGCTCAGGTTCGATGTTTCAACAGTCAATAGTTTGCGAGGATAACCTCACGGCCAATGCCAAGTACAAAAAAGTCTCTCAGCATTTGCTCCAAAAATCCATCAAATTCAAAATGTCCTGCAAGGCGCCTCAGTTCGGCGACGTAGCTTGCCACTTCCTGGCCCTCAGACCGTTGACATGTATAAAATCAATACCTTGCCATCAGAGCGCTCTCCTTCAGATTTAGGTGCTCCCGGACCAGCGTACACAGTTCTTCATACAATTTGGTTGTTGGTTTCGGCGGAGCAAGAAGATTCTTCATGAGGCCATAGGTTGTTGCCCCGCAGATGGTGAGGAGGATTGCCCTTCATTTGGCAGATTTCTCGTCCCCTTCCAGCACATTAGGCACGAAGTATTGGTCGAGTTGCTCCACGATGGCATCCCAATCATCACCTTCTGAGAATTTCTCCAGGATACCAACAGTTCTCTGCATTTTCGTGTGATGGTTTGTTATCTATTACTTGTCGCCAGTTGTTATGTCTCAAATAAAGCAATGTGACTGAGTTCTGTAGACTTGAGTAAGTGTGACCTTAGTCTCTTTATTCTGACTCCAGAGTGCTCGCATAGCATGGAAGACCTGCTTATATGCAGTGCTCCCAAGGGATGCTGGTAAGCCTTGGGACTTCAACAGATGCGCCCTCTGGCGGCAGTAGAATGCTGATTACAGGTGTTGCATACATAACAACCACCCTATCAGGGAGGCCATACTCCGAGGGAGCTCGTCAGCTGGGGAGCGTGAGAGATGGGCACCTGCACCGATCGGTACAAACCCTGAGGCGATCCGTGAGGGGGCCGGGGGGGGGGGGAACCAGGACTGAGGCCAGTAGAAAAAGATTCGGCCACTGGTGACCACAGCCTTGGCCGCTCCACGCGAGGGATTAGTGGGATGGGGCGGGGGAGTGCGCAGTACACACCCTGCCCATTGGTACACACCCCGCCCATTGGTACATATCCTGCCCATTGGTACACATCCCGCCCATTGGTACATATCCTGCCCATTGGTACACATCCCGCCCATTGGTACACATCCCACCCATTGGTACATCCCCACCCATTGGTATACGCCCTGCCCATTGGTACATACCCCAGCCATTGGGACATGCCCTACCCATTGGTACATGCCCCACCTATTGGGACATGTCCCACCCATTGTTTACACCCCACTCATTGGTACACACCCCTCCCATTGGTACATACACCACCCATTGGTACATGACCCACTCATTGGTATATGCCCCACCCATTAATCCACGAAAATCCTGTCAGGGTCCTACAATGGCCATAAGACCCCAATTTAAATATTAAAGGAGGCGGGAGTGCTGGATGCCTATTTCAAGGGCTGCTTAAATTGGAATCAGGCAGACCTTGGCAACCTTGGGGGGGACTTTTATTTTCACATTTTCATTTGCTTACCTCCTCGTTCCCTGCGTAAACTGGAGGGTAGGCCAACGGCAATTGGTCCCCACAGCCTTAGAGTAGCATTCGGAGCGAGAGATGCTCCTATTGTGCTGATGACTGAGGATGGCCCTCAGACACCACATGGCAGATGGCATGACCGATAGATTCCTCCACACAGATTGTCAGCTTGCAGCGTGTGTTCCTCGCAGAGACAAATGATTCCTGGAGGCAATCTTGCTCAGAATCCCTGCCTAACAGCACTGTGGGAGCACCTTCACCACATGGACTGCAGCGGTTCAAGGCGGCAGCTCACCACCACCGTCTCAAGGTTAGTTAGGGACGGACAATAAATGCTGGCCCTGTCAGCGACACCCACATCCCAGGAACCAATAAAAACAACCCGTCAGTGGCCTGGGTAAAATGTGAATCCCGGCAAGGCCAGTCACCATACAGGTCCTTGCCCTGCGGGATGCCTGCCTTTGTTCAACCACTTGCTCTTTCTCATTGATGACCGGGACTCACCCTGTGCTCACTCTTCTAACTCACTACCTCCGGCACATGTATCTGTGCTGGTTTGATGGATGGGATGCTGTGAGGCAGAGGATTGCTTGGAGATATTGGCTGGTGGATCACTCTGTTCCTCCAGTACCGCGAAAAGAGAAGAGAGCAAACGATCAGGACATGAGCTCAACTCAACGATCACAGTAGTTACTATCATGACCTGGTATTCTTTGTGGTTAGGTGTGTGTCTGCATGACTATTATGCAACCTGACATGAACATTATGGTATCCGTCACCCCATCTATGGTCTCCCTGCCAGGAATTCCAGTGTTGCCTCCTCAAATGGGGTGCTCACTTGTGCCACAGACCAGTGCAGGATATCGCCCACAAACTGTGGGCTCTCTAGACCTAAATGTAAAGAACTGTATTGATGCGTTGAAAGTACTTAGAGCACTGGCAATAAAAGGAGAAAATGCTGGAAACACTCAGCGGGTCAGGCAGCATCTGTGGAGAAGGAACAGAGTTAACGTTTCAGGTCAATGAACTGGAAAAAGTTAGAGATATAACAGATTTTAAGCCAGTGCAGGGGCAGGGAAAGGGGGAGGGGGAGGGGGATGATAGAATGAAAGGGAAGGTGTGTGACAGGGTAGAAGGCAGGAGTGAGTCAATGACAAATGGGATGGTGGGTCAAGGTAAAAGGGGGTAGCAATGAGACAAGTGAACAAACACAAGATGGGTCTAGAGTAGCTGTCAATGGCAGCAGCAGAACCATTACCAGCACATGCTGCCCGAAAACATGGGAGCTGTGGTTATGGTCTGTGGCACACTCACAATAAAGGATGGAACTGAGTAATGTGTACAATGAGCAAGTGTGACCTTAGCTCCTTTAATAAGACTCCAGAGTGCAGGTACCTCGTGGGTGGCCTGCTAATATACCGTGCTCCCAAGGGATGCTGGGATCCCTTGGGATTCCAACAGGTAGACCCTCTGGTGGTAGTGTAATACAGGTTACAAGGGTTAAATACATAACATCACTTCCCCCTGAAGTCATTTACAAGGTAGATGATCTGGGGCTTTTCGCGCCCTTGTCGATCGTCTCGGTACAAATGCGGGTGTGGGTGAGTTGGTTAGTTCTTCACTGGGCTGTGGGCCTTGCTGGGCTGCTGGGGATGATGAGTTCGACTTCGTGGTCAACCACGATGTCAGTTGCCACTTGTGTGTGTGTTGGAGGGTCAAAGTTGGTGGTGTCTTCTTCGGGTTGTTTGTAGCTGTTGATGAACCGCAATTTGATTTGGTCCAAATGTTTTCTGTACGTTTGTCCATTGGCCAATTTGACCTGAAACACCCTACTCCCCTCTTTGGCCCTGACCGTGCCAGTGAGCCATTTGGGATCATGTCGATGATTGAGCACAAACACAGGGTCATTGATCTCAATATCGCGTGACAAATTTGGACGGTCATGGTACACACTTTGTTGATGCCGCTTGCCCTCCACGTGATCATAGAGATCAGGGTGGACAAGAGAGAGCCTTGTTTTAAGTGCCCTTTTCATGAACAGCTCGGCTGGGGGATCCCTGGTGAGTGAGTAGGGTCTGGTGCGGTAGCTGAGCAGTACTCGGGACAGCCGGGTCTGCAGGGAGCCTTCTGACACACGTTTCAAGCTTTGCTTGATGGTCTGAACTGTTTGTTCTGCCTGGCCATTGGATGCGGGCTTGAACAGGGCAGATGTGATGTGTTTGATCCCATTGTGGGTCATGAATTCCTTGAATTCAGCACTGGTGAAGCACAGCCCATTGTCGCTGACTAGGACATCAGGCAAGCCATGCATGGCAAACATGGCTCGTAGGCTTTCAATAGTGGCCGTGGACGTGCTTACAGACATTATCGCACATTCAATCCATTTTCAGTAGGCATCCACAACAACCAAAAACATTTTGCCTAGGAATGGGCCCGCATTGTCCACGTGGATCCTCGACCATGGTTTGGAGGGCCACGACCACAAACTTAGCGGTGCCTCTCTGGGTGCATTGCTCAGTTGAGAGCAAGTGTTGTACTGACGCACGCATGACTCTAAGTCTGAGTCGATGCTGGACCACCATACACGGGATCTGGCTATGGCTTTCATCATTACAATGCCTGGGTGGGTGCTGTGCAGTTCACAAATGAACGTATCTCTGCCTTCCTTGGGCAAGACCATGCGATTGCCCCACAACAGACAGTCCGCCTGCAGGGACAACTTGTCTTTGTGCTTGTGGAACAGCTTAATTGCCTCCTGCATCTCCACTGGGACACTGGACCAGCTCCCATGGAGGACACAGTTTTTTTTACCAAGGACAGTAAAGGATCCTGGCTGGTCCAGGTCCTGATCTGGCAGGCCGTAATGGGGGATTTTACGTTCTCGAATGCCTCCATAACCATGAGCAAGTCCGCTGGCTGTGCCATTTCCACCCCAGTGGTGGGCAATGACAGCCGACTGAGAGCATCTGCGCAGTTCTCAGTGCCCGGTCTGTGGTGGATTACATAGTTGTATACCGACAGCGTGAGCGCCGACCTTTGGATGCAGGCAGAGGCATTGGTGTTAATCCCTTTGCTCTCAGAGAACAGCGATATGAACAGCTTGTGGTCAGTTTCAAGCTCGAATTTGAGGCCAAATAAGTACTGGTGCATTTTTTTTAACCCCGTAAACGCACGCCAGAGCTTCTTTTTCAATCATGCTGTAGGCCCTTTTGGCCTTGGACAAACTCCTGAACGTATAAACGTCCGGTTGCAAAATCCCCGATTCGTTAGCCTGTTGTAACACACACCCGACCCTGTATGACGACGCATCGCAAGCTAGCACTAATCTTTTACATGGGTTATACACGACAAGCAGTTTGTTTGAACACAACAGATTTCTGGCTTTCTCAAAAGCAGCCTCTTGTGAATTCCCCCATACCCAGTCGTCTCCCTTGTGCAGTAGCGGATGTAGGGGTTCTAGCAGGATGCTTAACCCAGATAGGAAATTATCGAAATAGTTAAGGAGTCCCAGGAACGACTGCAGCTCCGTCACGTTCTGTAGTCTCGGCGCGTTCTTGATGGCCTCCGTCTTGGTGTTGGTGGGTCTGATGCCATCTGCCCTGATTCTTCTTCCCAAGAACTCGAACTCCTGCGCTAGGAAAACACACTTCGAGCGTTTCAACCTGAGTCCCACACGATCCAACCGACTAAGAACCTCTTCCAGATTCTTCAAGTGCTCAATGGTGTCCCGATCTGTAACCAGTATGTCGTCCTGGAAAACCATGGTGCGAGGAACCGACTTTAGCAGGCTCTCCATTTTCCATTGGAAGATTGTCGCGGCCGAACGAATCCCGAACAGGCACCGGTTATAGATGAACAGACCTTTGTGCGTGTTGATGCAGATGAGGCCGTTCGAAGACTCCTCTAGCTCCTGCGTCATGTAGGCTGAGGTCAGGTCCAAACTTGGTGAACATCTTCCCTCCAGCCAGGGTCGCAAATAGATCGTCTGCTTTGGGTAGTGGGTACTGGTCCTGTAGCGAAAAATGGTTAATCGTTACTTTATAGTCCCCACAAATTCTAACCGTGCCGTTCTCTTTAAGTACCGGGACAATCGGACTAGCCCACTCATTGAATTCCATCAACGCGATGATGCTTTCTTGCTGCAGCCTTTCCAGCTCAACTTCCACTTTCTCACACATCATGTATGGTACCGCTTGTGCCTTGTGGTGGATGGGTCACGTACCAGGAACCAAATGGATCTGCACTTTCACCCCTGAGAAGCTTCCAATGCCTGGTTCGAACAACGATGGGAACTTGCTCAGAAACTGGGCACATGAGGTGTCGTCGATGGTCGAAAGTGCTTGGATGTCGTCCCAGTTCCAGCGGATTTTTCCCAGCCAGCTTCTGCCAAACAACCTGGGGCCATCCCCTGGCACAATCCACAGCGGGTGTTCATGTACTGCTCCATCATAGGAGACTTTGACTTCTGCACTGCCAATTACAGGGATTAGTTCCTTGGTGTAAGTCCTTAGTTTGGTGTGAATGGGGCTGAGCTTGGGCCTGTGTGCCTTTTTACCCCACAGTCTGTCATAGGCCTTTTTACTCATTATGGACTGACTTGCACCCGTGCCCAGTTCCATAGATACTGGAATTCCGTTCAGTTCAACTTTCAACATTATTGGTGGACATTTCGTAGTGAATGTGTGTACCCCGTACATTTCTGCCTCCTCGGTACGAGTCTCCAATTCAGCCTGATCCACAGTGGATCGATTTTCCTCTGCAACGTGGTGGTTTGCAGGGTTTGCAGCTCGCCTGCACATTCACTGGAGGTGCCCCATTGTTCTGCAACCGTTGCACGCATAGTGCTTGAAGCGGCATTGATGGGTCCGATGATCACCTCTGCAGCGCCAACAAGGTGTTAACTGCCTCGCATTAACGATTGATGGCGGACTCTGGATCATCTGAGGTCGGGCAGCAGCAGCCGGGGTGTACATTCTGCCATGTATATTTCTGGTCGAAACCGACGTTACTTTATGCACAATACTGGCCGAAACTTCTTTACTCTGCGAAATCTGTTTGGTGTTGTCGCTGGTGGACATAAATGCCTGGGCTATCGTTATGGCTTTACTTAGGTTCGGAGTTTCTACAGTCAACAGTTTACTAAGGATTGTCTCATGGCCAATGTCTCTAAGCATTTGTTCGAGTAATCCCTCAAATTCACAATGTCCTGCGAGGTGCCTTAGTTCGGCGACACAGCTCGCCACTTCCTGGCCCTCTGATCGTTGACACGTGTAGAACCGATATCTCGCCATCAAAACACTTTCCTTAAGATTTAGGTACTCCCGGACCAGCGTACACAATTCTTCGTAGGATTTCTCTGTTGGTTTTGCCGGAGCCAGGAGATTCTTCATGAGGCCATAGGTTGTTGCCCCATAGACAGTTAGGAGGATCGCCCTACATTCTCGTCCCCTTCCAGCTCGTTGGCCACGAAGTATTGGTCAAGTCTCTCCATGAAGGCCTCCCAATCGTCCCCTTCTGAGAACCTCTCCAGGATACCAACTGTTCTTTGCATTTTTGCGCAGTTGTTCGTTACCTTGGTGCCTATTGGTACACTCATAATAAAGGATGAAACTGAGTTCTGTGTACAATGAGCAAGTGTGACCTTAACTCCTTTAATAAGACTCCAAAGTGCAGGTACCTCGTGGGTGGCCTGCTTATATACTGTGCTCCCAAGGGATGCTGGGATCCCTTGGGACTCCAACAGGTAGGCCCTCTGGTGGTAGTGTAATACAGGTTACAAGGGGTTAAGTACATAACCGTTTGAAATTGTTGAACTCGCTGTTGAGTCCGGAAGGGTGTAAAGTGCCGAATTAAAGTGCTGTTCCTACTGCTTCCGTTGAGCGCCGGCAACATCAATGAACAACACGTTGTGTGGCCTACTGGGTGATTCCAGAGGGTTGGCACCTTCCCGTTGGATTTCCTTCCAAGCATTCGTTGCTTAGTCATGCATGTGGACAATGGACGGTGAAGTGAGTTCCTCACTCCAGCACCAAGACACCATTGGCAGTCGCCAGTGTTCTCCGGGATCAGGAGTTGGCTGTGCAGTGTGCGGAGCAGACGGAGCGCCAGTGTTCTCCGGGATCAGGAGTTGGCTATGCAGGGTGAACAGCAGACAGAACGCCAGTGTTCTCCGGGATCAGGAGTTGGCTATGCAGGGTGAACAGCAGACGGAGCGCCAGTGTTCTCCGGGATCAGGAGTTGGCCGTGCAGTGTGCGGAGCTAACAGAGCGCCAGTGTTCTCCGGGATCAGGAGTTCGCCGTGCAGTGTGCGGAGCAGACGGAGCGTCAGTGTTCTCCGGGATCAGGAGTTAGCCATACAGTGTGCGGAGCAGACGGAGCGCCAGTGTTCTCCGGGATCAGAAGTTGGCCGTACAGTGTGCGGAGCAGACGGAGCGTCAGTGTTCTCCGGGATCAGGAGTTGGCCGTGCAGTGTGCGGAGCTAACAGAGCGCCAGTGTTCTCCGGGATCAGGAGTTGGGCCGTGCAGTGTGAACAGCAGACAGAACGCCAGTGTTCTCCGGGATCAGGAGTTGGGCCGTGCAGTGTGCGGAGCAGACAGAACGCCAGTGTTCTCCGGGATCAGGAGTTGGGCCGTGCAGTGTGAACAGCAGACAGAACGCCAGTGTTCTCCGGGATCAGGAGTTGGGCCGTGCAGTGTGCGGAGCAGACAGAACGCCAGTGTTCTCCGGGATCAGGAGTTGGCCGTGCAGTGTGCGGAGCTAACAGAGCGCCAGTGTTCTCCGGGATCAGGAGTTGGGCCGTGCAGTGTGCGGAGCAGACAGAACGCCAGTGTTCTCCGGGATCAGGAGTTGGGCCGTGCAGTGTGAACAGCAGACAGAACGCCAGTGTTCTCCGGGATCAGGAGTTGGGCCGTGCAGTGTGCGGAGCAGACAGAACGCCAGTGTTCTCCGGGATCAGGAGTTGGGCCGTGCAGTGTGAACAGCAGACAGAGCGCCAGTGTTCTCCGGGATCAGGAGTTGGGCCGTGCAGTGTGCGGAGCTAACAGAGCGCCAGTGTTCTCCGGGATCAGGAGTTGGCCGTGCAGTGTGAACAGCAGACAGAACGCCAGTGTTCTCCGGGATCAGGAGTTGGCTGTGCAGTGTGCGGAGCAGACGGAGCGCCAGTGTTCTCCGGGATCAGGAGTTGGCCGTGCAGTGTGCGGAGCTAACAGAGCGCCAGTGTTCTCCGGGATCAGGAGTTGGCTGTGCAGTGTGCGGAGCAGACGGAGCGCCAGTGTTCTCCGGGATCAGGAGTTGGGCCGTGCAGTGTGAACAGCAGACAGAACGCCAGTGTTCTCCGGGATCAGGAGTTGGGCCGTGCAGTGTGCGGAGCAGACAGAACGCCAGTGTTCTCCGGGATCAGGAGTTGGCCGTGCAGTGTGCGGAGCTAACAGAGCGCCAGTGTTCTCCGGGATCAGGAGTTGGCCGTGCAGTGTGCGGAGCTAACAGAGAGCCAGTGTTCTCCGGGATCAGGAGTTGGGCCGTGCAGTGTGAACAGCAGACAGAACGCCAGTGTTCTCCGGGATCAGGAGTTGGGCCGTGCAGTGTGCGGAGCAGACAGAACGCCAGTGTTCTCCGGGATCAGGAGTTGGGCCGTGCAGTGTGAACAGCAGACAGAGCGCCAGTGTTCTCCGGGATCAGGAGTTGGGCCGTGCAGTGTGCGGAGCTAACAGAGCGCCAGTGTTCTCCGGGATCAGGAGTTGGCTGTGCAGTGTGCGGAGCTAACAGAGCGCCAGTGTTCTCCGGGATCAGGAGTTGGCTGTGCAGTGTGCGGAGCTAACAGAGCGCCAGTGTTCTCCGGGATCAGGAGTTGGCTGTGCAGTGTGCGGAGCTAACAGAGCGCCAGTGTTCTCCGGGATCAGGAGTTGGGCCGTGCAGTGTGATTTACGGGCAATATACTCTTCTTCTTAGGTGGTCCCTCGTATCACACCAAAATAGTAAGTTTACAGGTGTTTCGATGAGGACCTAATATTCCAGGTCCTGAACTACATGTTGAAGGGTGGAAGATGCCTGTGCGTGGATTTTTTAACGTGGGGTGGCCATTGCACACCAGCCACCACACGGGCTTGACAGAGCTAGGTCTTTAACCAGTGGCAAGGATTAACCAAGACGACTGGAGATCAGCTCTGCTGCAGGGACCTACCGCGCGCACACATTGCAGTGTGGGCTGGCCCATGCTGCCCCTGGGCCCTCACCTCTCCTGGGCCCCGATCACGTCACTCATGGGCCCCGATTTCTCTCCGCTCCTCTACCCCGATCATTCGCCACACCTCCGCCCTGGTCATTCGCCGCACTGCTGTTGTACCTGGGCCACGCCGAAGTTCCTGCCCACGCTCCAATCAGTGACCTGGGTTTTGGTGATGTCACCCAGGCGCCCCGACCTGCGAGGAAACGGCAGCTACAGAAGTGCACAGCACCGTATACATAATTCGTAGAGTACTTGTGTACATTGTAACCGCCATTATTGAAATAGTAATAATTGGCCCTGCAAAACAACACTGTCACTTCTTTTAACAGTAATTGGCATACATCAAATATTGCTTTAGATTCGGATGACTCCTTAAGAGTGCACGTTAATGGATCACTCTATTTTTATGATTCATATGTCAGTCCTTCCTCACTGTGGTTGAAAAATATAAACTAGTTCTTGCTTATGTTTGTCGACATGACAATGGTGACTTCAAAATATCTGGTTAGATCCAGAGTAAAAACTCCTCCTGCTCTGACCCAACCATAGACAATCACCCTCCTACTGAACTAGCGTGACTTCTTCCATTCCCCAAGCAAACTTTCTTGAGGTCTTTCTGCGTGCGATTAACAAGTTAATGTCAAATTAGAGGCTGCATTGAAACTGCCAGCAAGACAGAAGGGATCTTTGCCCTGTCAGTCTGGGTTGGATTTGACCGTGGGCCCAGAGGTGTCAGTCCGAAGTCCAACCCACTGTGCAGCTAAATCTCCATATATGGGTCCTTTTTGATGAGTACTGGTGTGACACCATGGGAGGTCTTCAAATCTGCCTTAGATTTTGTTGTTGTCTATTTTACCCCCCAAAAAAACTGTAGCAATTGGCGGTTAGCATTATTCTAATGCGATCCACACCTCAATGCAGTGTAATTGGTACTTTCATCAACGTGCGGTTTTCTTTCCATCTGGGTTTGATTGTAATGTACATGAAGATGCAATAATCTCTCTAATCGTTACAGTCCCTCCAATGGAAACATCCCAGGATCTGCAGCAATATTGTGTGCAAAGGCTGCTCCGAACACCATGAATTCAGCCACTCAAATATAAAAGTCAATTCTGCTCCTGAGTCACAGTGGGATTGTGCGATGACCAGTGTGAACTAGCTCGGATTTATCAATACGTGACTTCTTTTCTTTTTTCTCTCATGGTTGTTCTCCTGTTGAGCTCCACAGGCACCAGCTCCCCTCACGCCCACCTCAGTGGCTATTCTTCATGTGTGAGCCGAGACATCGAAGGGCCAATTTTCCATATGTGCTCACCTCGTGGAGGAGTCCGTGTTCCACGTGTATGTGCAATGTGTGAGGTTGCAACCCTTCTTCCATCATTTGAAGGGGCTGCTCCTCGATTTGTAACTGCACTTCAGTCCCACACTCCTGATCTTTGGGCACCCTGTGCGGAGGGGAGCGGGCAGGTCGGAAGGCCTCCTCGTAGGACTGATCCTGGGCATGGCCAAGGAGGACATCAACCGGTCCAGTCAGCGGGCGGTCGAGGGGGTCGTTCAGCCCAACTGCCTGCCTCTCTTCTGTGGTTACATCCGAGCCAGGGTGTCTCTGGAGATGGAGCACGCAGTGTCCACAGGTACGCTTGCGTCCTTCCGCGAGAGATGGGCGCCGGAGGGACTGGAGTGCATCATTACCCCAGGCAACCAAATTTTAATTTGGCCATTTAAGATTCACAAAGTTTTATTTGTTAATTTGTCGGTTCTTTAATAAGGAGGCACTCGGCTTTACGGTTTAATTAAAAGAGTTGTGCTTGCCTCGTGTGCCAGCCGCTCTGTCCGTGGTCTTGTGATCCGTGCAGCTGGTGGCCGATGCTCCCCGCAGTGGCATGTACTCAGAAGGAGGCACCATGGCCTCTCTTTCCCAGGGTATTGAGGCCAGTTCTAACATCGGCAGCCCAGATGAGATCAGCCAACTGAGCCCAGATAGAGGACTCGAGCCTGGGACCAGCTGCTTCGGCTTAGTGCCGTGTTGTTCAATAGTAATCGCTAACTAGCCACAGTTGCGGCCACAGGTGTGGCTACGGCAACATCTGCACTTTGTTCAGTAGAACATGCCTCACACATAATACAGGTAAATGTACCTCACCTGTGTATAATTTATGTAATGAGCATATACCACCATTCTGTAACCAAGAAAGTAAAGCAGTCACAAAGATCAAAAAACATTCACAAATTCTGCCTGTTGTCTTACCATTTTACCAACAAATGCAGAAAAAGGTTAAAGGAGACATGCATATTAAGAACATAATAAGAACACGGGCCAGTCCACACTGTGATATGTGTGCGCACTGGGTCCGTGCAGCAGAGCTGGTCTCCAGTCGTCTTGGTTAATCCTTGCCACTGGACCAAGACCTAGCTCTGTCAAGCCCGTGTGGCGGCTGGTGTGCAATGGCCACCACACGTTAAAAAAATCCACGCACAGGCATCTTCCACCCTTCAAGATGTAGTTCGGGATCTGGAATATTAGGTCCTTCATTGAAACACCTGTGAACTCATCCTTCGAGGGACTGCCTATGATGATAAAGAACATAAGAAATAGGAGCAGGAGTAGGCCATTTGGCCCTTCGAGCCTGCTCCGCCATTCAATAAGATCATGGCTGATCCTTGACTTCAACTTTACTTCCACCCCCCATCCCCATATCCCGTGCTTCCCTTAATATCCAAAAAGAACTTTTGATAAGGCTCCGCACAAAAGGCTTGTCCTTAAGATTGAAGCCTCTGGTATTAGTGGTAATATATTAAGTTGGATTGAGAACTGGCTGATGGGACGCAGGTGAAAAGTAGTTTGAGATGGATTTGGATCTGTTTGGAGACCACATCCCGCAGGGATTAGTGTTGGGACCTTTGCTCTTTACTATTTTTATTAATGATCTGGATGTTGGGGTCACAATCTGCAAATTTGCAGATGATACCAAGATCTGTGTGAGTATTAGGACTGAAGACAATGCTCATCTGCTTCAGGCAGATCTTAATGTGTTGGGAGACTGGGCTCATGACTGGAAAATTATGTATAACTTCGATAAGTGCAGTGTTATGCATGTGGGCAAATGCTCAATATTCATATACCCTCCAGGGAAAGGCATTAAAGATGGTGGAGATAGAAAGAGATTTGGGCATTCTAGTGCATACCATGAGCAATGTCGTGAAGCGATAGCTAGAGCAAATATAGTGTTGGCAATTGAGTATACGGCGAGGCATACTTGTTTTGTCCTTGTACAAGACCTTTGTCAGGTTGCACTTGGAATAGAAACATAGAGCTAGAACCTCCACTTTTGTGGTTATCGCCCAAAAAGGGCGTTATTTCCGGCGTGGGTGGTAAAAAAGGGTTTTCAGATCACCGGCTTTTCACCCATTCTCAAAGCACCTAGTCTCCACTTTTGAAAATGAGCATTTCTGCCAGCGATATAAAATGGGCGGAAGCGGTAAATTTTTTTGACCTTCTGCTGTAAAGTGTGGCCGTCCTTAGCAACGGCATGGCAACGCTCAATTCCCGTGATTCAGGAGGTCAAGGGTCACCATGACATGCGCAGAAGAGGAGACAGAGAGAGAGGGAGCTCAGAGGGACTGAAGGCGTGGCTTGGTGTGGTGTGGCTGCTTTGGGAGGAAGGAGGGAAACTTTAGAGCTTCACAGCAAGTAGGCAAACAAAACGTAGCTGTTACTAGCCACATATTTGACTGAATTTGCCCTATAATGGAGATAGAGGAGGAGGCATCACAGCACGCTGTGGAGACTGACGCTGGAGAGAGCAGTGAGGTGGGAGAGGAGCACATTGGAGGGTGCAAAAGATCCAGGAGGTTCTCGGACGAGGCAAATGCCTCGCTCCTGCAGGAGGTCGAGTTACGCTGGGGTGATTTGACACAGGGAGGGCGTGGGAAGCCCACCGCAAAGGCATACGAGAAGATATGGACCGAGAGAGCAGAGGTGGTCTCGTCAGCGACGAACAAGGTGCGTGAGGGCAACCAATGCCGCAAACGATGGAACGACCTTGTGGGATCCGCAAGAGTAAGTATTACATTGATTTACATGTACTTATGTATTTATATAATTTGATTTGTAACAGTCATGAGTGACTATCATCAGATGTGAGGTCTTCCACTTTTACCGGGAATGTTTTACTCAAAGCCTGTGGTCATGGTGTACATCTTTAGGTAAAGAATGAAAATGTTCATAATAATCATGATTACATCTGTTGGTTATGTGTTGTATCAGTGTCTGTGACAGTACCTAGCAATGATATCACGCAATGATCTCATGCCAAGTCGTCCTGTCACCTTTTACAGACGAAGCTATCGATGATGAGGTCCGTGCAGAGGTGAACGGGTGGGGGGCCACCAGTCCCCAGCAACATCACTGAGATGGAGGAGCGAGTGCTCACACTCGTGGGGAAGCAGCCCCCGTACAGCCACGGATGCATCTGCAGACGCTGAAGTGATGCCACGTGAGTAAAGCTTACACCTTTGCGTATTGTAAATTCAATAGATGCCACACCCACTCATCTCTGAACAATCATATATGATGGATGATTTCTAAAAGTGTCATAGGAATAATGATGGCCTAATGAAAATCATTGCAATGCAAATGTGTTAATGGGCATGAAATGTGATGTCTGTGATGATTTTGAGAGGGGTGGTGCTTTTGTCGTGCGTATGCTGTGTGTAGCGCTGGAGTCACCTTGTGATCCTAGTACCCTCTTCTCCTCGAATAACCTCATTTGTGTCTTGTAGCTCAGCTAGCAGCGTGTCCCAAGGCAAGACCACAGAGGCCAGAAGGTGGGGGCGCGGGGCATGAGTCGGCGGACGTAACTACTACATCTGGTGCTGAGGAGCTCCGATTCTCGCCCGTTAATCTGCTGGGTCTGTTCTCCACGGATGAGAGCGCGGACTTCGAGGAACCTCCATCGCCATGCTCCAGAAGCCATTCCACCCCAAGGCCATCTAGTGGTCCTCCGGTCATTCCCGCCTCCACTCTGGAGGTACCGGCCCCAAGCAACTCGCCACAGGGCACCCCTTTTGTCCCCAGGATGGCGCCGACCCAGCGGAGGCCTCATGGATGTGGCAGGTCTGTTCCACGAGCGCCACATGACAGCGGAGAGATGGTACAGTTGTCCAGGAGGACTGTAGTCATCGGTGACCAGCTCATCAAAACACTGGGGGGCATATCCCGACAGCTGGTCACCATGACCAACTACATTCCGTGGATGGCAGAGACCCTGAATGCGATAGCCAGGAACACTGCTGGCACAGGCCTCCCAGTGGTCCCCGAGTGCGGCACTCCACCCCTAGGTTCCGCATTACCACTGCGAACGACAGATGAGGGGCAGGACCAAAATCCTGTTTCTGCATCAGAGAATGTTGCCCCCTCGGCACCCCCCGCTCCCGTACCTGTGCAACCAACGCATCTACCTTCATCCCCCACAATGAGGCACCGCCTGAGGAGCTCCTCGGCCAGGCGTCGTGGAGCGAGGAGGGGAAGGGGTAGAGGTGGGGAGAAGAAGGGGAGGGGGGAAGGAAAGTGAGGTGTATATGCGCAGGTGATGGCTGTGTTATATCTCCATCTGGGTGTATGCAATTTGTTGCAATGTATGGGGGCTGGGAACCACGCTCCTGCTTTGCCTTTGTATTCTGTGTTGCTGGACATGTTGAACATTTGATTGATGTCAATGGTGGAAAAAGTGGGGTGTGGGCGGGGGTTGAGTGTTATTGGCTGTGATATTTATGATTTCAGAACAATGTTGGTATAAAATTTTTGTTATTGAACATTACCTTGTTACGCATTGTCTCAGATAGCTGGACTATTACACACTGGTGATTCCTTACAATGAAAGGGCTAAATACAACTTAACATCAATCAACATAAACTTTAGCTGGCACCAAGGTGATGGGCACCATTGATGTCTGAGCTGCACTCACACAGCAGTGTGTCAGCGTTGTCACTCACATCAACGCTCTTTCAGGCAAATCGTTCAGATCTCAGCTCCTCACGTAAGAGTGGGATTTAACAAATGCCAGCCACACCGGTTAGTTCCACTTTTTGTGGGCGTTTTTTTGGGCGAGCGATATTGTGGGCAATATGTGTGCGAGGTGGTGAAATTCACGCTGGGCGATCTCATGGCCGCTAGTTTGGGTAAATATGCACTTTATGACAAAAAAAGTGGGCTGGCGTTAATATTGAATCTCGGCGTTAATTCCGTGCGGAGAGTAACGCTGGGCGATATTATGGGCGTTGATTTTGCCCATTCTGATGATTCCGCCCAAAAAAAATGGACGGGCAGTCATATTTTTTCCCGCTGTTAAGCACATGGGGAAAGTAGCGCTCGGCAATAAATTTCCTAAAAATGCCTGTCAGTTTCCACTTTGTGACAAAATGGGCAATATCTGGCCGTTATACGTAATTTCAGCAGTAAAATGGGCATTAAGTGGGCGTTAAGCATGCAAAAAAAGTGGAGGTTCTAGCCCATAGAAACATAGAAACATAGAAATTTACAGCGCAGAAGGAGGTCATTTCGACCCATTGTGTCTGCGCCGGCCGACACAGAGCCACACGGCTCTCGGTCAGCAGCCCTGAAGGTTACATATAAAACTAAGAACAATGAACAACGAACAATGCCAGAAAGGTAAAGAGCACCCAGCCCAACCAGTCCGTCCCACACAACTGCAACACCCCTTGCAGCAAAACATTCTACACTCCACCCCAACCGGAGTCATGTGATCTCCTGGGAGAGGCACAAACCAGAAAAAACCCAGGCCAATTGGGTCCAGTTTTGGTCTCCTCACATAGAGGATAATATTGAGACTTTGGAGAGGGTGTGGAGGAGAGTTACTAGACTAATTCCCAGTCTGAAGAATCTTAGTAATCAAGATAGGCTAAAAGAGTTGGATCTCTATACTTCAGGGAAGCGTAGACTTAGAGAGGATCTGATTGAGGTTTATAAGATAATGAAGGGAGTAGATTGTGTTCCAGTTGACAGTTTATACTGACTTGGATAGACAGGAAGCAGAGAGTCGGGATAAACGGGTCCTTTTCAGAATGGCAGGCTGTGACTAGTGGAGTGCCGCAGGGCTCAGTGCTGGGATCCCAGCTCTTTACAATATACATCAATGATTTGGATGAAGGAATTGAGTGTAATATCTCCAAGTTTGCAGATGACATTAAACTAGGTGGCAGTGTGAGCTGTGAGGGGGACGCTATGTGACTGCAGGGTGACTTGGACAGGTTAGGTGAGTGGGCAAATGCATGGCAGATGCAGTATAATGTGAATAAATGTGAGGTTATCCACTTTGGGGGCAAAAACGCGAAGACAGAATATTATCTGAATGGCGGCAGATTAGGAAAAGGGGAGGTGCAATGAGACCTGGATGTCATGGTACATCAGTCATTGAAAGTTGGCATTAGGGTACAGCAGGCGGTGAAGAAGGCAAATGTTATGTTGACCTTCATAGCTAGGGGATTTGAGTGTAGGAGCAGGGAGGTTTTACTGCAGTTGTACAAGACCTTGGTGAGGTCTCATCTGGAATATTGTGTTCAGTTTTTGTCTCCTAATCTGAGGAAGGACATTCTTGCTATTGAGGGAGTGCAGCGAAGGTTTACCAGACTGATTCCCTGGATGGCAGGACTGACATATGAGGAGAGACTGGATCAACTGGGCCTTTATACATTGGAGTTGAGAAGGATGAGAGGGGATCTCATAGAAACATGAAAGATTCTGACGGGACTGGACAGGTTAGATGCAGGTAGAATGTTCCCGATGTTGGGGGAGTCCAGAACCAGGGGACACAGTCTTAGGATAAAGGGTGGGCCTTTTAGGACTGCGGAGAGGAGAAACTTCTTCAGTCAGAGAGTTGTTAACATGTGCAATTCCCTAGCGCCAGTTGTTGAGTGGTGAACCTGTGGAATTCTCTACCACAGAAAGTTGTTGAGGCCAATTCACTAAATATATTCAAAAAGGAGTTAGATGTAGTTCTTACTACTAGGGGGATCAAGGGGTATGGCGAGAAAGCAGGAAAGGGGTACTGAAGGAATGATCAGCCATGATCTTATTGAATGGTGGTGCAGGCTCGAAGGGCCGAATGGCCTACTCCTGCACCTATTTTCTATGATTCTATGTTTGCTTCAATTAAATGGATTCGGGAGGACCAGGGATCACAAGTTGTATAGGCCAGATCTAGGTTAGATGTCAGAAGGTGGGTCTTTTCCCAAAGAATAGTGGACCTCTGGAACAGGCTGCCATCTCGTGCGGTAGATGCTGATTCGCTGAATTCCTTCAAGTGAGAACGAGACCCATTTCTGGCTGGGGCGGAGATCACCTCTTACAGAAGGTAGGTACTGCAGGGAATTCAGGGCCAGAGTGATCTCCTGGACTAGTTTTGATCGCCTAGATGGGTAGGACAGGAATTTCCCAGAATTGTTTTGTCCCAAATTGGCCTGGGTTTTTTAATTATTTTGCCTCACCCAGGAGATCACATGGTTTCAGGTGGGGTGAAGACATAAGAACATAAGAACATAAGAAATAGGAGCAGGAGTCGGCCATTTGGCCCCTCGAGCCTGCTCCGCCATTCAATAAGATCATGGCTGATCTGATCATGGACTCAGCTCCACTTCCCTGCCCGTTCCCCATAACCCTTGACTCCCTTATCGCTCAAAAATCTGTCTATCTCCACCTTAAATATATTCAATGACCTACCCTCCACAGCTCTCTGGGACAGAGAATTCCACAGATTTACAACCCTCTGAGAGAAGAAATTCCTCCTCATCTCAGTTTTAAATAGGCGACCCCTTATTCTGAGACTATGCCCCGTAATTCTAGATTTCCCCATGAGGGGAAACATCCTCTCTGCATCTACCTTGTTGAGCTCCCTCAGTATGTTGTATGCTTCAATAAGATCACCTCTCATTCTTCTAAACTCCAATGAGTATAAGCCTAACCTGCTCAATCTTTCCTCATAAGTCAACCCCTTCCTCTCAGGAATCAACCTAGTGAACCTTCTCTGAACTACTTCCAATGCAAGTATACCCCTCCTTAAATAAAGAGACCAAAACTGTACGCAGTACTCTGGATGTGGCCTCACCAATACCCTGTATAGTTGTAGCAGGACATCTCTGCTTTTATACTCCATTCCATTTGCAATAAAGGCCAACATTCCATTTGCTTTCCTGATTACTTGCTGTACCTGCATAGTAACTTTT
Organism: Pristiophorus japonicus; assembly: GCF_044704955.1. NCBI lineage: Eukaryota > Metazoa > Chordata > Chondrichthyes > Pristiophoridae > Pristiophorus > Pristiophorus japonicus. Next base: position 91,289 of record NW_027254808.1, on the reverse strand, counting down.
TGTGCTTCATGCACAAGGATCTCCAGGTCTCTCTGTACTGCAGCATTTTGTAATTTATCTCCATTTAAATAATAATTTGCTTTTTTATTTTTCTTGCCAAAATGAATAACCTCACACTTTCACACATTATACTCCATCTGCCAAATGTTTGCCCACTCACTTAACCTGTCTATATCCCTTTGCAGATTGTTTGTGTCCTCCTCACAACTTGCTTTCCCACCTATTTTTGTATCATCAGCAAATTTGGCTACATTACACTTGGTCCCTTCATCCAAGTCATTAATATAGATTGTAAATAGTTGAGGCCCCAGCACCGATCCCTACGGCACCCCACTAGTTACTGTTGCCAACCGGAAAATGACCCATTTATCCCGACTCTCTGTTTTCTGTTAGTTAGCCAAACCTCTATCCATGCTAATATATTACCCGCAACCCCGTGAACTTTTATCTTGTGCAGTAACCTTTTATATGGCACCTTGTCAAATGTCTTCTGGAAATCCAAATACACCATATCCATTGGTTCCCCCTTATCCATCCTGCTTGTTACATCCTCAAAGCACTCCAGCAAATTTGTCAAACATGATTTCCCTTTCATAAAACCATGCTGACTCTGCTTGACTGTATTATGCTATTCCAAACGTCCAGCTACTGCTTCCTAAATAATGGACTCCAGCATTTTCCCACCGACAGATGTTAGGCTAACTGGTCCATAGCTTCCTGCTTTCTGTCTGCCTCCTTTTTTAAATATGGGCGTTACATTTGCGGTTTTCCAATCCATTGGGACTGCCCCAAAATCCAGGGAATTTTGGTAGATTACAACCAATGCATCCACTATCTCTGCAGCCAGAGACAGAATATATATATTGTGATACATAAGGTATCACAATTGTGTGGGACAGTCTCGATTGACGAGAGGGTCTTTACCTGTCTGTCTTTGTTTATATGTTCATATATATGCAATTAACCCCATCTGGATTCCCAATTAGCCACATGTGGTTAGTTGATAATGCATGAGACAACACTGCTTTAGTACTACATGGGTGGTGCTCTATCCAAATGACAAAGCTAATTGTTAAGCTCTTTAATTTGCATCATTGCATTTTGGGGGAAAGATCCTTTCTAGGCGCTGTGTGTAATGAATCATAAACTGGTTATGATTTTATTGCACAACACAGAGCTGTGGCAGAGCCAGTGGGGGTCATGACCCCTCCCACTCAATCATTTTGAGGTCGGCCAACTGCATCCAATTCACTCCTGGAATCTCGCCCATCTTCGGCCTCCAGGCCTGTGCAGTTTCCTGCTCAGCTCGTGGAATGGGTCTGCCGATATTCTCCAGTTCCCAGCTCAGTCCCTTTCCTACAAAGTCGGTCGAATCACTAGTTCGAACCCTCGACCCCCTCAGGCCCTAGCTGGCCAAATCTAGTTCTGTCCCTGACACTGAGGCAATCTTCTCCCCCGTGTTCTGTCGAATGAATCATTTGCCACTGATGTGCTGAAAATAGCATTCTAATGACTGCATGACAACAATGTCGAGTTACCGTTAGCTTCCTGCTAAAATACCCTGAGGGGCCATTTCAAGAATGCGGCATCCATATGGATAGATGTTTGACTTGCTGACTGGCTGTGATTGGCATTTCCAACCAGTCGCCTGTTATACAATTCATCTGATTTTTATTTACCATTGAAATGAATGAGAGCAAGTTGAAAATCTACCCCATTATTTCTAAACTCACACAGAGACTTGCAATACTTGACCACGTATCTGCGTCATCAATAAGGCTGCCTATTTCCACCTCCGTAACATTACCCGTCTCCGTCCCTGCCTCAGCTCATCTGCAGCTGAAGCTCTCAGCCATACCTTTGTTACCTCTAGACTTGACTATACCAACACACTCCTGGCCTTTTGGCTAAGATCAAGTGTAGTATCTGTTCTTATCAGTTTAATATCCCCTATGGGGACATGATATTGAATTGATTTTTGGACAGGAGCTGGATCAGGGGCATGTCCCGTCCACTCCATGCACCGACCTGGTATTGCAATATTTCCAGGAACGGTGCAACTTCACCTCTCGGCCTTTTGGCCTAAGATCAAACACATTGGCGCAAAATGATCTTTGGCGTTAGAGTTGATCTGGAAAGAAATTGGATAAAAATATTTTTAAAAAACACACTCCTGGCCGGCCTCCCATGTTCTACCCTCCGTAAATTTGAGCTCATCCAAAACTCTGCTGCCCGTGTCCTAACTCGCACCAATTCCTGTTCACCCATCATCCCTGTGCTCGCTGACCTACATTGGCTCCCAGTTAAGCAACACTTCGATTTTAAAATTCTAATCCCTGTTTTCAAATCCCTCCACGGCCTCATCCCTCCCTATCTCTGTATCAGTGTGGCTAAGTGGGTAATACACTCGCCTCTGGAGTCCCACTCCAGAGACTTGAGTACATTAATCTAGGCTGACACTCCAGTGCAGTACTGAGGAAGTGCTGCACTGTCGGAGGTGCTGTCTTTCTGATGAGATATAAATCTGAGGCCTCGCCTGCCCTCTCAGCTGATGTAAAAGATCTCATGGCACTATTTCGAAGAAGAGCAGAGTGAGTTATTTCCAGTGCCTGGACAATATTTATCCCTCAATCAACAAAACAAAAGAACAGATTATCTGGTCATTATCACATTGTTGTTTGTGGAAGCTTGCTGTGCGCAATTTGGCTGCCTCGTTTCCTACATTACAACAGCGACTACACTCCAAAAGTACTTCATTGGCTGTAACGCGCTTTGAGACGTCCGGTGGTTGTGCAAGACGCTATATAAATGCAAGTCTTTCTTTCTTTCTTTGTAATCTCCTCAACCTCACAACCCTCCGAGATATCTGCGCTCCTCGAATTCTGGCATCTTGAGCATCCCCTGATTTTAATCGCTCCACCATTGGCGGCCGGGTCTTCTGTTGCCAAGGCACTAAGCTCTGGAATTCCCTCCCTAAACCTCCCCACCTCTCTATCGCTCTTTCCTCTGTTAAAACACTCCTTAAAACGTACTTCTTGGACAAACCATTTGGTCATCTGCCCTGATATCTTCTTATGTGGCTTGGTGTCAAGCACCTTGGGATGTTTAACTACATGAAAGATGCTGTAATTACAATATGTTGTGCATCAGAGAGGGAGCAGGAGAGAGGGAGCAAGAGAGAGAGAGCAGGAGAGAGAGGGAGCATGAGAGAGGGAGCAGGAGAGAGGGAGCAAGAGAGAGGGAACAGGAGAGAGGGAGCAGGAGAGAGAGGGAGCAGGAGAGAGGGAGCAGGAGAGAGGGAGCAAGAGTGAGGGAGCAGGAGAGAGAGGGAGCATGAGAGAGGGAGCAGGAGAGAGGGAGCAAGAGAGAGGGAGCAGGAGAGAGAGGGAGCAGGAGAGAGAGGGAGCAGGAGAGAGGGAGCAGGAGAGAGTGAGCAGGAGAGAGAGAGCAGGAGAGAGAGGGAGCAGGGAGAGGGAGCAGGAGAGAGGGAGCAGGAGAGAGGGAGCAGGAGAGAGAGAGCAGGAGAGAAAGGGAGCAGGAAAGAGGGGGAGCAGGAGAGAGAGAGCAGGAGAGAGGGAGCAGGAGAGAGAGGGAGCAGGAAAGAGAGAGCAGGAGAGAGAGAGAAAGGGGGAGAGAGAGCAGGAGAGAGAGGGAGCAGGAGAGAGAGGGAGCAAGAGAGAGGGAGCAGGAGAGAGAGGGAGCAGGAGAGAGAGAGCAGGAGAGAGAGAGAGAGGGAGCAGGGGAGAGAGAGCAGGAGAGAGAGGGAGCAGGAGAGAGAGAGCAGCAGAGAGAGAGAGTGCAGGAGAGTGAGGGAGCAGGAGAGAGAAAGCAGGAGAGAGGGAGCAGGGGAGAGAGAGCAGGAGAGAGAGGGAGCAGGAGAGAGAGGGAGCAGGAGAGAGGGAGCAGGGGAGAGAGAGGGAGCAGGAGAAAGAGGGAGCAAGAGAGAGAGAGCAGGGAGCAGGGGAGAGAAAGGGAGCAGGAGAGAGAGGAAGCAAGAGAGAGAGAGCAGGAGAGAGAGAGGGAGCTGAAGAGAGGGAGCAGGAGAGAGAGGGAGCAGGAAAGAGAGGGAGCAGGAGAGAGGGAGCAGGAGAGAGAGGGAGCAAGAGAGAGAGAGCAGGAGAGAGATGGAGCAGGAGAGAGAGGGAGCAGGAGAGAGGGAGCAGGAGAGAGAGGGAGCAGGAGAGGCGGAGCAGGAGAGAGAGGGAGCAGGAGAGAGGGAGCAGGAGAGAGAGGGAGCAGGAGAGAGAGGGAGCAGGGGAGAGGGAGCTGGAGAGAGAGAGAGCAGGAGAGAGAGGGAACAGAAGAGAGAGGGAATAGAAGAGAGAGGGAGCAGGAGAGAGAGAGCAGGAGAGAGAGAGAGCAGGAGAGAGAGGGAGCAGGAGAGAGAGAGCAGGAGAGAGAGGGAGCATGAGAAAGAAGCAGTAGAGAGAGAGAGCAGGAGAGAGGGAGCAGGAGGGAGAGAGCAGGAGAGAAGGGGAGCAGGAAAGAGGGGGAGCAGGAGAGAGAGAGCAGGAGATAGGGAGCAGGAGAGAGAGGGAGCAGGAGAGAGAGAGCAGGAGAGAGACAGAGAGGGGGAGAGAGAGCAGGAGAGAGAGGGAGCAGGAGAGAGAGAGCAGCAGAGAGAGAGAGTGCAGGAGAGAGAGGGAGCAGGAGAGAGAGAGCAGGAGAGAGGGAGCAGGAGAGAGAGAGCAGGAGAGAGAGGGAGCAGGAGAGAGAGGGAGCAGGAGAGAGGGAGCAGGAGAGAGAGGGAGCAAGTGAGAGGGAGCAGGAGAGAGAGGGAGCAGGAGAGCGAGGGAGCAGGAGAGAGGGTGCCGGAGAGAGAGAGCAGGAGAGAGAGAGGGCAGGAGAAAGAGGGAGCAGGAGAGAGAGGAAGCAGGAGAGAGAGCAGGAGAGAGGGAGCAAATGAGAGAGAGCAGGACAGAGGGAGCAAGAGAGAGGGAACAAGAGAGAGAGAGCAGGAGAGAGGGAGGAGGAGAGAGGGAGCAGGAGAGAGAGAGAGCAGGAGAGAGAGGGATCAGGAGAGAGGGAGTAGGAGAGAGAGAGCAGGAGAGAGGGAGCAAGAGAGAGAGAGCAGGAGAGAGGGAGCAGGAGAGGGAGCAAGAGAGAGGGAGCAAGAGAGAGAGAGCAGGAGAGAGAGGGAGCAGGAGAGAGAGAGCAGAAGAGGGCAGGAGAGAGAGGGAGCAGGAGAGAGAGAGCAGGAGAGAGAGGGGAGAGAGGGAGCAGGAGAGAAAGGGAGCAGGAGAGAGAGAGCAGGAGAGAGGGAGCAGTAGAGAGAGGGACCAGGAGAGAGAGAGAAAGTGAGGGAGCAGGAGAGAGAGAGCAGGAGAGAGAGGGAGAGAGAGAGAGAGAGAGAGAGCAGTTGAGAGAGGGAGAGGGAGCAGGAGAGAGAGAGCAGGAGAGTGGGAGCAGGAGAGAGAGGGAGCAGGAGAGAGGGAGCAGGAGAGAAACGGAGCAAGAGAGAGAGAGCAGGAGAGAGAGGGAGCAGGAGAGAGAGGGAGCAGGAGAAAGAAAGCAGGAGAGAGGGAGCAGGGGAGAGAGAGCAGGAGAGAGAGGGAGCAGGAGAGAGAGGGAGCAGGAGAGAGGGAGCAGGGGAGAGAGAGGGAGCAGGAGAGAGAGGGAGCAAGAGAGAGAGAGCAGGGAGCAGGGGAGAGAGAGGGAGCAGGAGAGAGAGGGAGCAAGAGAGAGAGAGCAGGAGAGAGAGAGGGAGCTGAAGAGAGGGAGCAGGAGAGAGAGGGAGCAGGAGAGAGAGGGAGCAGGAGAGAGGGAGCAGGAGAGAGAGGGAGCAAGAGAGAGAGAGCAGGAAACAGAGGGAGCAGGAGAGAGAGGGAGCAGGAGAGAGGGAGCAGTTGAGAGAGGGAGCAGGAGAGGGAGGGAGCAGGAGAGAGGGGGAGCAGGAAAGAGAGGGAGCAGGGGAGAGGGAGCTGGAGAGAGAGGGAGCAGGAGAGAGAGGGAGCAGGAGAGAGAGAGCAGGAGAGTGAGAGCAGGAGAGAGAGGGAGCATGAGAAAGAAGCAGTAGAGAGAGAGAGCAGGAGAGAGGGAGCAGGAGAGAGAGAGCAGGAGATTGGGAGCAGGAAAGAGGGGGAGCAGGAGAGAGAGAGCAGGAGAGAGGGAGCAGGAGAGAGAGGGAGCAGGAGAGAGAGAGCAGGAGAGAGACAGAGAGGGGGAGAGAGAGCAGGAGAGAGAGGGAACAGGAGAGAGGGGGAGCAAGAGAGAGGAAGCAAGAGAGAGAGGGAGCAGGAGAGTGAGGGAGCAGGAGAGAGGGTGCCGGAGAGAGAGAGCAGGAGAGAGAGGGAGCAGGAGAGAGAGGGAGCAGGAGAGAGGGAGCAGGAGAGAGGGAGCAGGAAAGAGAGGGAGCAGGAGAGAGGGAGGAGGAGAGAGGGAGCAGGAGAGAGAGGGAGCAGGAGAGAGAGAGAGAGCAGGAGAGAGAGGGAGCAGGAGAGAGAAAGCAGGAGAGAGAGAGCGCAGGAGAAAGAGGGAGCAGGAGAGAGAGGAAGCAGGAGAGAGAGCAGGAGAGAGGGAGCAAGAGGGAGCGAGCAGGACAGAGGGAGCAAGAGAAAGGGAACAAGAGAGAGGGAGCAGGAGAGAGGGAGCAGGAGAGAGAGAGAGCAGGAGAGAGAGGGATCAGGAGTGAGGGAGCAGGAGAGAGAGAGCAGGAGAGAGGGAGCAAGAGAGAGCGAGCAGGAGAGAGGGAGTAGGAGAGGGAGCAAGAGAGAGAGGGAGCAAGAGAGAGAGAGCAGGAGAGAGGGAGCAGGGGAGAGAGAGGGAGCGAGAGAGCAGCAGAGATGGAGCAGGGGAGAGAGAGGGAGCAGGAGAGAGAGGGAGCAAGAGAGAGAGAGCAGGAGAGAGAGGTAACAGGAGAGAGAGGGAGCAGGAGAGATGGAGCAGGAGAGAGACGGAGCAAGAGAGAGAGAGCAGGAGAGAGAGGGAGCAGGAGAGAGAGGGAGCAGGAGAGAGAGGGAGCAGGAGAGGGGGAGCAGGAGAGAGAGAGCAGGAGAGAGGGGGCAGGAGAGAGAGGGAGCAAGAGAGAGAGAGCAGGAGAGACAGGGAGCAGGAGAGGCGGAGCAAGAGAGAGGCAGCAGGAGAGAGAGGGAGCAGGAGAGAGAGGGAGCAGGAGAGGGAGCAGGAGAGAGAGAGAGCAGGAGAGAGAGAGAGAGAGAGCAGGGGAGAGAGATCAGGAGAGAGAGGGAGCAGAGAGAGAGAGAGCAGCAGAGAGAGAGGGAGCAGGAGAGAGAGAGCAGGAGAGAGAGACAGCGGGAGAGAGAGGAGAGAGAGACAGCAGGAGCGAGAGGGAGCAGGAGAGAGAGGGAGCAGGAGATGGGGAGCAGGAGAGAGAGGGAGCAGGAGCGAGAGAGCAGGAGAGAGATGGAGCAGGAGAGAGGGAGCAGGAGAGAGAGGGAGCAGGGGAGAGGGAGCAGGAGAGAGAAAGAGCAGGAGAGAGAGGGAGCAGGAGAGAGAGAGCAGGAGAGAGAGGGAGCAGGGGAGAGGGAGCAGGAGAGAGAAAGAGCAGGAGAGCGAGGGAGCAGGAGAGAGAGCAGGAGAGAGAGGGAGCAGGGGAGAGTGAGCAGGAGAGAAAAAGAGCAGGAGAGAGAGGGAGCAGGAGAGAGAGAGCAGGAGAGAGAGGGAGCAGGAGAGAGGGAGTGCAGGAGAGAGGAAGCAAGAGAGAGAGGGAGTAGGAGAGCGAGCGAGCAGGAGAGAGGGTGCCGGAGAGAGAGAGCAGGAGAGAGAGGGAGCAGGAGAGAGAGGGAGCAGGAGAGAGGGTGCAGGAGAGAGGGAGCAGGAAAGAGAGGGAGCAGGAGAGAGGGAGGAGGAGAGAGGGAGCAGGAGAGAGAGGGAGCTTGAGAGAGAGAGCAGGAGAGAGAGGGAGCAGGAGAGAGAAAGCAGGAGAGAGAGATAGCAGGAGAGAGAGGGAGCAAGAGAGAGAGGGAGCAGGAGAGAGAGGGAGCAGGAGAGAGAGGGAGCAGGAGAGAGAGGGAGCAGGAGAGAGGGGGAGCAGGAGAGAGGAAGCAAGAGAGAGAGGGAGCAGGAGAGAGAGGGAGCAGGAGAGCGAGAGCAGGAGAGAGAAGGAGCAGGGGAGAGGGAGCAGGAGAGAGAAAGAGCAGGAGAGAGAGGGAGCAGGAGAGAGAGAGCAGGAGAGAGAGGCAACAGGAGAGAGGGGGAGCCGGAGAGAGGAAGCAAGAGAGAGAGGGAGCAGGAGAGCGAGGGAGCAGGAGAGAGGGTGCCGGAGAGAGAGAGCAGGAGAGAGAGGGAGCAGGAGAGAGAGGGAGCAGGAGAGAGGGTGCAGGAGAGAGGGAGCAGGAAAGAGAGGGAGCAGGAGAGAGGGAGGAGGAGAGAGGGAGCAGGAGAGAGAGGGAGCTTGAGAGAGAGAGCAGGAGAGAGAGGGAGCAGGAGAGAGAAAGCAGGAGAGAGAGAGAGCAGGAGAGAGAGGGAGCAAGAGAGAGAGGGAGCAGGAGAGAGAGGGAGCAGGAGAGAGAGCGAGCAGGAGAGAGAGGGAGCAGGAGAGAGGGGGAGCAGGAGAGAGGAAGCAAGAGAGAGAGGGAGCAGGAGAGAGAGGGAGCAGGAGAGCGAGAGCAGGAGAGAGAAGGAGCAGGGGAGAGGGAGCAGGAGAGAGAAAGAGCAGGAGAGAGAGGGAGCAGGAGAGAGAGAGCAGGAGAGAGAGGCAACAGGAGAGAGGGGGAGCAGGAGAGAGGAAGCAAGAGAGAGAGGGAGCAGGAGAGCGAGGGAGCAGGAGAGAGGGTGCCGGAGAGAGAGAGCAGGAGAGAGAGAGGGCAGGAGAAAGAGGGAGCAGGAGAGAGAGGAAGCAGGAGAGAGAGCAGGAGAGAGGGAGCAAGAGAGAGAGAGCAGGACAGAGGGAGCAAGAGAGAGGGAACAAGAGAGAGAGAGCAGGAGAGAGGGAGCAGGAGAGAGGGAGCAGGAGAGAGAGAGAGCAGGAGAGAGAGGGATCAGGAGAGAGGGAGCAGGAGAGAGAGAGCAGGAGAGAGGGAGCAAGAGAGAGGGAGTAAGAGAGAGAGAGCAGGAGAGAGAGGGAGCAGGAGAAAGGGAGCAGGAGAGGGCAGGAGAGAGAGGGAGCAGGAGAGAGAGAGCAGGAGAGAGAGGGGAGAGAGGGAGCAGGAGAGAAAGGGAGCAGGAGAGAGAGAGCAGGAGACAGGGAGCAGTAGAGAGAGGGACCAGGAGAGAGAGAGAAAGTGAGGGAGCAGGAGAGAGAGAGCAGGAGAGAGAGGGAGAGAGAGAGAGAGGGAGAGAGAGAGAGCAGTTGAGAGAGAGAGAGGGAGCAGGAGAGAGAGAGAAGGAGAGTGGGAGCAGGAGAGAGAGGGAGCAGGAGAGAGGGAGCATGAGAGAGACGGAGCAAGAGAGAGAGAGCAGGAGAGAGAGGGAGCAGGAGAGAGAGGGAGCAGGAGAGAGAGGGAGCAGGAGAAAGAAAGCAGGAGAGAGAGGGAGCAGGAGAGAGGGAGCCGGAAAGAGACGGAGCAGGAGAGGGAGGGAGCAGGAGAGAGGGGGAGCAGGAAAGAGAGGGAGCAGGGGAGAGGGAGCTGGAGAGAGAGGGAGCAGGAGAGAGGGAGCAGGAGAGAGAGGGAACAGAAGAGAGAGGGAGCAGGAGAGAGAGAGAGCAGGAGAGAGAGGGAGCAGGAGAGAGAGAGCAGGAGAGTGAGAGCAGGAGAGAGAAGGAGCAAGAGAGAGAGAGCAGGGAGCAGGGGAGAGAGAGGGAGCAGGAGAGAGAGGGAGCAAGAGAGAGAGCGCAGGAGAGAGAGAGGGAGCTGAAGAGAGGGAGCAGGAGAGAGAGGGAGCAGGAGAGAGAGGGAGCAGGAGAGAGGGAGCAGGAGAGAGAGGGAGCAAGAGAGAGAGAGCAGGAGAGAGAGGGAGCAGGAGAGAGAGGGAGCAGGAGAGAGGGAGCCGGAAAGAGAGGGAGCAGGAGAGGGAGGGAGCAGGAGAGAGGGGGAGCAGGAAAGAGAGGGAGCAGGGGAGAGGGAGCTGGAGAGAGAGGGAGCAGGAGAGAGGGAGCAGGAGAGAGAGGGAACAGAAGAGAGAGGGAGCAGGAGAGAGAGAGAGCAGGAGAGAGAGGGAGCAGGAGAGAGAGAGCAGGAGAGTGAGAGCAGGAGAGAGAGGGAGCATGAGAAAGAAGCAGTAGAGAGAGAGAGCAGGAGAGAGGGAGCAGGAGAGAGAGAGCAGGAGATTGGGAGCAGGAAAGAGGGGGAGCAGGAGAGAGAGAGCAGGAGAGAGGGAGCAGGAGAGAGAGAGCAGGAGAGAGACAGAGAGGGGGAGAGAGAGCAGGAGAGAGAGGGAACAGGAGAGAGGGGGAGCAGGAGAGAGGAAGCAAGAGAGAGAGGGAGCAGGAGAGCGAGGGAGCAGGAGAGAGGGAGCAGGAGAGAGGGAGGAGGAGAGAGGGAGCAGGAGAGAGAGGGAGCAGGAGAGAGAGAGAGCAGGAGAGAGAGGGAGCAGGAGAGAGAAAGCAGGAGAGAGAGAGAGCAGGAGAAAGAGGGAGCAGGAGGGAGAGGAAGCAGGAGAGAGAGCAGGAGAGAGGGAGCAAGAGGGAGCGAGCAGGACAGAGGGAGCAAGAGAGAGGGAACAAGAGAGAGAGAGCAGGAGAGAGGGAGCAGGAGAGAGAGAGCAGGAGAGAGAGAGAGCAGGAGAGAGAGGGATCAGGAGTGAGGGAGCAGGAGAGAGAGAGCAGGAGTGAGGGAGCAAGAGAGAGAGAGCAGGAGAGAGGGAGCAGGAGAGGGAGCAAGAGAGAGAGGAAGCAAGAGAGAGAGAGCAGGAGAGAGGGAGCAGGGGAGAGAGAGGGAGCGATAGAGCAGCAGAGATGGAGCAGGGGAGAGAGAGGCAGCAGGAGAGAGAGGGAGCAAGAGAGAGAGAGCAGGAGAGAGAGGGAACAGGAGAGAGAGGGAGCAGGAGAGATGGAGCAGGAGAGAGACGGAGCAAGAGAGAGAGAGCAGGAGAGAGAGGGAGCAGGAGAGAGAGGAAGCAGGAGAGAGAGGGAGCAGGAGAGAGAGGGAGCAAGAGAGAGAGAGCAGGAGAGACAGGGAGCCGGAGAGGGGGAGCAGGAGAGAGAGAGCAGGAGAGAGGGAGCAGGAGAGAGAGGGAGCAAGAGAGAGAGAGCCGGAGAGAGTGGGAGCAGGAGAAAGAGGGAGCAGTAGAGGGGGAGCAGGAGAGAGGGAGCAGGAGAGAGAGGGAGCAGGAGAGAGGGAGCAGGAGAGAGAGGGAACAGGAGTGAGGGAGCAAGAGAGAGAGAGCAGGAGAGAGAGCAGGAGAGAGAGGGAGCAGGAGAGAGAGAGCAGGAGAGAGAGGGAGCAGGAGAGAGGGAGCAGGAGAGAGGGAGCAGGAGAGAGCGCAGGAGAGAGAGGGAACAGGAGAGAGGGAGCAAGAGAGAGAGAGCAGGAGAGAGAGTGAGCAGGAGAGAGTGGGAGCAGGAGAGAGAGCAGGTGAGAGAGGGAGCAGGAGAGAGAGAGCAGGAGAGAGAGGGAGCAGGAGAGAGAGGGAGCAGGAGAGAGGGAGCAGGAGAGAGAGCGCAGGAGAGAGAGGGAACAGGAGAGAGGGAGCAAGAGAGAGAGAGCAGGAGAGAGAGAGCAGGAGAGGAGGGAGCAGGAGAGAGGGAGCAGGAGAGAGAGGGAGCAGGAGAGAGGGAGCAGGAGAGAGAGTGAGCAGGAGAGAAAAGGAGCAGGAGAGAGAGGGAGCAGGAAGGAGAGAGGGAGCAGGAGAGAGAGGGAGCAAGAGAGAGAGAGCAGGAGAGAGGGGGAGCATGAGAGAGAGAGCAGGAGAGAAAGGGAGCAGGAGAGAGAGGGAACAGGAGAGAGAGGGAGCAGGAGCGAGGGAGCAGGAGAGAGAGAGCAGGAGAGAGGGAGCAGGAGAGAGAGAGCAGGAGAGAGAGGGAGCAGGAGAGAGGGAGCAGGAGAGCGAGAGGGAGCAGGAGAGAGAGGGAGCAGGAGAGAGGGAGCAGGAGAGAGAGGGAGCAAGAGAGAGGGAGCAGGAGAGAGAGGGAGCAAGAGAGAGAGAGAGCAGGAGAGAGAGAGAGGGAGCAGGGGAGAGAGAGCAGGAGAGAGACAGAGAGGGGGAGAGAGAGCAGGAGAGAGAGAGCAGCAGAGAGAGAGGGAGCAGGAGAGAGAGAGCAGGAGAGAGAGACAGCGGGAGAGAGAGGAGAGAGAGACAGCAGGAGCAAGAGGGAGCAGGAGAGAGAGGGAGCAGGAGATGGGGAGCAGGAGAGAGAGGGAGCAGGAGCGAGAGAGCAGGAGAGAGATGGAGCAGGAGAGAGGGAGCAGGAGAGAGAGGGAGCAGGGGAGAGGGAGCAGGTGAGAGAAAGAGCAGGAGAGAGAGGCAGCAGGAGAGAGGGAGCAGGAGAGAGGGAGCAGGAAAGAGAGGGAGCAGGAGAGAGGGAGGAGTAGAGAGGGAGCAGGAGAGAGAGGGAGCAGGAGAGAGAGAGAGCAGGAGAGAGAAAGCAGGAGAGAGAGAGCGCAGGAGAATGAGGGAGCAGGAGAGAGAGGAAGCAGGAGAGAGAGCAGGAGAGAGGGAGCAAGAGGGAGCGAGCAGGACAGAGGGAGCAACAGAGAGGGAACAAGAGAGAGAGAGCAGGAGAGAGGGAGCAGGAGAGAGGGAGCATGAGAGAGAGAGAGCAGGAGAGAGAGGGATCAGGAGTGAGGGAGCAGGAGAGAGAGAGCATGAGAGAGGGAGCAAGAGAGAGAGAGCAGGAGAGAGGGAGCAGGAGAGGGAGCAAGAGATAGAGGGAGCAAGAGAGAGAGAGCAGGAGAGAGGGAGCAGGAGAGGGAGCAAGAGAGAGGGAGCAAGAGAGAGAGAGCAGGAGAGAGAGGGAGCAGGAGAGAGGGAGCAGGAGAGGGCAGGAGAGAGAGGGAGCAGGAGAGAGCAGGAGAGAGAGGGGAGAGAGGGAGCAGGAGAGAAAGGGAGCAGGAGAGAGAGAGCAGGAGAGAGGGAGCAGTAAAGAGAGGGACCAGGAAAGAGAGAGAGAGAGAGAGAGAGCAGGAGAGAGAGAGAGAGGGAGCAGGAGAGAGAGAGCAGGAGAGAGGGAGCAGGAGAGAGAGGGAGCAGGAGAGAGAGAGTGCAGGAGAGAGGGAGCTGGGGAGAGAGAGGGAGCGAGAGAGCAGCAGAGATAGAGCTGGGGAGAGAGAGGGAGCAGGAGAGAGAGGGAGCAAGAGAGAGAGAGCAGGAGAGACAGGGAGCAGGAAAGGGGGAGCAGGAGAGAGTGGGCAGGAGAGAGGGAGCAGGAGAGAGAGTGAGCAAGAGAGAGAGACCCAGAGAGAGTGGGAGCAGGAGAAAGAGGGAGCAGTAGAGAGAGAGCAGGAGAGAGAGGGAGCAGGGGAGAGGGAGCAGGAGAGAGAAAGAGCAGGAGAGAGAGGGAGCAGGGGAGAGGGAGCAGGAGAGAAAAAGAGCAGGAGAGAGAGGGAGCAGGAGAGAGAGAGCAGGAGAGAGAGGGAGCAGGAGAGAGGGGGAGCAGGAGAGAGGAAGCAAGAGAGAGAGGGAGCAGGAGAGCGAGTGAGCAGGAGAGAGGGTGCCGGAGAGAGAGAGCAGGAGAGAGAGGGAGCAGGAGAGAGAGGGAGCAGGAGAGAGGGAGCAGGAGAGAGGGAGCAGGAAAGAGAGGGAGCAGGAGAGAGGGAGGAGGAGAGAGGGAGCAGGAGAGAGCGGGAGCTTGAGAGAGAGAGCAGGAGAGAGAGGGAGCAGGAGAGAGAAAGCAGGAGAGAGAGAGAGCAGGAGAGAGAGGGAGCAAGAGAGAGAGGGAGCAGGAGAGAGAGGGAACAGGAGAGAGAGGGAGCAGGAGAGAGAGGGAGCAGGAGAGAGGGGGAGCAGGAGAGAGGAAGCAAGAGAGAGAGGGAGCAGGAGAGCGAGGGAGCAGGAGAGAGGGTGCCGGACAGAGAGAGCAGGAGAGAGAGGGAGCAGGAGAGAGAGGGAGCAGGAGAGAGAGGGAACAGGAGAGAGAGGGAGTAGGAGAGAGGGAGCAGGAGAGAGTGGGAGCAAGAGAGAGAGAGCAGGAGAGACAGGGAGCAGGAGAGGGGGAGCAGGAGATAGAGAGCAGTAGAGAGGGAGCAGGAGAGAGAGGGAGCAAGAGAGAGGGAGCCGGAGAGAGTGGGAGCTGGAGAAAGAGGGAGCAGGAGAGAGGGAGCAGGAGAGAGGGAGCAGGAGAGAGAGGGAGCAGGAGAGAGGGAGCAGGAGAGAGAGGGAACAGGAGTGAGGGAGCAAGAGAGAGAGAGGGAGCAGGAGAGAGAGAGCAGGAGAGAGCAGGAGAGAGAGGGAACAGGAGTGAGGGAGCAAGAGGGAGCAGAAGAGAGAGAGCAGGAGAGAGAGGGAGCAGGAGAGAGGGAGCAGGAGAGAGGGAGCAGGAAAGAGAGGGAGGAGGAGAGAGGGAGCAGGAGAGAGAGGGAGCAGGAGAGAGAGAGAGCAGGAGAGAGAGGGAGCAGGAGAGAGAAAGCAGGAGAGAGAGAGCGCAGGAGAAAGAGGGAGCAGGAGAGAGAGGAAGCAGGAGAGAGAGCAGGAGAGAGGGAGCAAGAGGGAGCGAGCAGGACAGAGGGAGCAAGAGAGAGGGAACAAGAGAGAGAGAGCAGGAGAGAGGGAGCAGGAGAGAGGGAGCAGGAGAGAGAGAGCAGGAGAGAGGGAGCAAGAGAGAGAGAGCAGGAGAGAGGGAGCAGGAGAGGGAGCAAGAGTGAGAGGGAGCAAGAGAGAGAGAGCAGGAGAGAGAGAGAGCAGAAGAGAGGGAGCAAGAGAGAGAGAGCAGGAGAGAGGGAGCAGGAGAGGGAGCAAGAGAGAGGGAGCAAGAGAGAGAGAGCAGGAGAGAGAGGGAGCAGGAGCGAGGGAGCAGGAGAGGGCAGGAGAGAGAGGGAGCAGGAGAGAGCAGGAGAGAGAGGTGAGAGAGGCAGCAGGAGAGAAAGGGAGCAGGAGAGAGAGAGCAGGAGAGAGGGAGCAGTAAAGAGAGGGACCAGGAGAGAGAGAGAGAGAGAGAGGGAGCAGGAGAGAGAGAGCAGGAGAGAGAGGGAGAGAGAGAGAGAGAGAGAGAGCAGGAGAGAGAGAGAGAGGGAGCAGGAGAGAGAGAGCAGGAGAGAGGGAGCAGGAGAGAGAGGGAGCAGGAGAGAGAGAGAGCAGGAGAGAGGGAGCAGGGGAGAGAGAGGGAGCGAGAGAGCAGCAGAGATAGAGCAGGGGAGAGAGAGGGAGCAGGAGAGAGAGGGAGCAAGGGAGAGAGAGCAGGAGAGAGAGGGAACAGGAGAGAGAGGGAGCAGGAGAGATGGAGCATGAGAGAGACGGAGCAAGAGAGAGAGAGCAGGAGAGAGAGGGAGCAGGAGAGAGAGGGAGCAGGAGAGAGAGGAAGCAGGAGAGAGAGGGAGCAGGAGAGAGAGGGAGCAGGAGAGGGGGAGCAGGAGAGAGAGAGCAGGAGAGAGGGAGCAGGAGAGAGAGGGAGCAAGATAGAGAGACCCGGAGAGAGTGGGAGCAGGAGAAAGAGGGAGCAGGAGAGGGGGAGCAGGAGAGAGGGAGCAGGAGAGAGAGGGAGCAGGAGAGAGGGAGCAGGAGAGAGAGGGAACAGGAGTGAGGGAGCAAGAGAGAGAGAGCAGGAGAGAGAGCAGGAGAGAGAGGGAGCAGGAGAGAGAGAGCAGGAGAGAGAGGGAGCAGGAGAGAGAGGGAGCAGGAGAGAGGGAGCAGGAGAGAGAGCGCAGGAGAGAGAGGGAACAGGAGAGAGGGAGCAAGAGAGAGAGAGCAGGAGAGAGAGTGAGCAGGAGAGAGTGGGAGCAGGAGAGAGGGAGCAAGAGAGAGAGAGCAGGAGAGAGAGAGCAGGAGAGGAGGGAGCAGGAGAGAGGGAGCAGGAGAGAGAGGGAGCAGGAGAGAGGGAGCAGGAGAGAGAGGGAGCAAGAGACAGAGAGCAGGAGAGAGGGGGAGCAGGAGAGAGAGAGTGAGCAGGGGAGATAGAGCAGCAGAGAGAGAGAGAGCAGGAGAGAGAGGGAGCAGGAGAGAGAGAGCAGGAGAGAGGGAGCAGGAGAGAGAGAGAGCAGGAGAGAGAGGGAGCAGGAGAGAGAGGGAGCAGGAGAGAGGGAGCAGGGGAGAGAGAGGGAGTTGGAGAGAGAGGGAGCAAGAGAGAGAGGGAGCAGGAGAGAGAGGGAGCAGGAGAGAGGGAGCAGGAGAGAGAGGGAGCAAGAGAGAGGCAGCAGGAGAGAGAGGGAGCAGGAGAGAGAGGGAGCAGGAGAGGGAGCAGGAGAGAGAGAGAGCAGGAGAGAGAGAGAGAGCAGGGGAGAGAGATCAGGAGAGAGAGGGAGCAGAGAGAGAGAGAGCAGCAGAGAGAGAGGGAGCAGGAGAGAGAGAGCAGGAGAGAGAGACAGCGGGAGAGAGAGGAGAGAGAGACAGCAGGAGCAAGAGGGAGCAGGAGAGAGAGGGAGCAGGAGATGGGGAGCAGGAGAGAGAGGGAGCAGGAGCGAGAGAGCAGGAGAGAGATGGAGCAGGAGAGAGGGAGCAGGAGAGAGAGGGAGCAGGGGAGAGGGAGCAGGTGAGAGAAAGAGCAGGAGAGAGAGGGAGCAGGAGAGAGGGAGCAGGAGAGAGGGAGCAGGAAAGAGAGGGAGCAGGAGAGAGGGAGGAGTAGAGAGGGAGCAGGAGAGAGAGGGAGCAGGAGAGAGAGAGAGCAGGAGAGAGAGGGAGCAGGAGAGAGAAAGCAGGAGAGAGAGAGCGCAGGAGAAAGAGGGAGCAGGAGAGAGAGGAAGCAGGAGAGAGAGCAGGAGAGAGGGAGCAAGAGGGAGCGAGCAGGACAGAGGAAGCAAGAGAGAGGGAACAAGAGAGAGAGAGCAGGAGAGAGGGAGCAGGAGAGAGGGAGCAGGAGAGAGAGAGAGCAGGAGAGAGAGGGATCAGGAGTGAGGGAGCAGGAGAGAGAGAGCATGAGAGAGGGAGCAAGAGAGAGAGAGCAGGAGAGAGGGAGCAGGAGAGGGAGCAAGAGATAGAGGGAGCAGGAGAGAGAGAGCAGGAGAGAGGGAGCAGGAGAGAGAGAGAGCAGGAGAGAGAGGGAGCAGGAGAGAGAGGGAGCAGGAGAGAGGGAGCAGGGGAGAGAGAGGGAGTTGGAGAGAGAGGGAGCAAGAGAGAGAGGGAGCAGGAAGGAGAGAGGGAGCAGGAGAGAGAGGGAGCAAGAGAGAGAGAGCAGGAGAGAGGGGGAGCAGGAGAGAGAGAGCAGGAGAGAAAGGGAGCAGGAGAGAGAGGGAGCAGGAGAGAGGGAGCAGGAGAGAGAGAGCAGGAGAGAGGGAGCAGGAGAGAGAGAGCAGGAGAGAGAGGGAGCAGGAGAGAGGGAGCAGGAGAGAGAGAGCAGCAGAGAGAGAGGGAGCAGGAGAGAGGGAGCAGGGGAAAGCGGGAGCAGGAGAGAGAGGGAGCAAGAGAGAGAGAGCAGGAGAGAGAGAGAGAGCAGGAGAGAGAGGGAGCAGGAGAGAGGGAGCAGGAGAGAGAGGGAGCAAGAGAGAGGCAGCAGGAGAGAGAGGGAGCAGGAGAGAGAGGGAGCAGGAGAGGGAGCAGGAGAGAGAGAGAGCAGGAGAGAGAGAGAGAGAGAGCAGGGGAGAGAGATCAGGAGAGAGAGGGAGCAGAGAGAGAGAGAGCAGCAGAGAGAGAGGGAGCAGGAGAGAGAGAGCAGGAGAGAGAGACAGCGGGAGAGAGAGGAGAGAGAGACAGCAGGAGCAAGAGGGAGCAGGAGAGAGAGGGAGCAGGAGATGGGGAGCAGGAGAGAGAGGGAGCAGGAGCGAGAGAGCAGGAGAGAGATGGAGCAGGAGAGAGGGAGCAGGAGAGAGAGGGAGCAGGGGAGAGGGAGCAGGTGAGAGAAAGAGCAGGAGAGAGAGGGAGCAGGAGGGAGGGAGCAGGAGAGAGGGAGCAGGAAAGAGAGGGAGCAGGAGAGAGGGAGGAGTAGAGAGGGAGCAGGAGAGAGAGGGAGCAGGAGAGAGAGAGAGCAGGAGAGAGAGGGAGCAGGAGAGAGAAAGCAGGAGAGAGAGAGCGCAGGAGAAAGAGGGAGCAGGAGAGAGAGGAAGCAGGAGAGAGAGCAGGAGAGAGGGAGCAAGAGGGAGCGAGCAGGACAGAGGGAGCAAGAGAGAGGGAACAAGAGAGAGAGAGCAGGAGAGAGGGAGCAGGAGAGAGGGAGCAGGAGAGAGAGAGAGCAGGAGAGAGAGGGATCAGGAGTGAGGGAGCAGGAGAGAGAGAGCATGAGAGAGGGAGCAAGAGAGAGAGAGCAGGAGAGAGGGAGCAGGAGAGGGAGCAAGAGATAGAGGGAGCAAGAGAGAGAGAGCAGGAGAGAGGGAGCAGGAGAGGGAGCAAGAGAGAGGGAGCAAGAGAGAGAGAGCAGGAGAGAGAGGGAGCAGGAGAGAGGGAGCAGGAGAGAGCAGGAGAGAGAGGGAGCAGGAGAGAGCAGGAGAGAGAGGGGAGAGAGGGAGCAGGAGAGAAAGGGAGCAGGAGAGAGAGAGCAGGAGAGAGGGAGCAGTAAAGAGAGGGACCAGGAGAGAGAGAGAGAGAGAGAGAGGGAGCAGGAGAGAGAGAGCAGGAGAGAGAGGGAGAGAGAGAGAGAGAGAGCAGGAGAGAGAGAGAGAGGGAGCAGGAGAGAGAGAGCAGGAGAGAGGGAGCAGGAGAGAGAGGGAGCAGGAGAGAGAGAGTGCAGGAGAGAGGGAGCAGGGGAGAGAGAGGGAGCGAGAGAGCAGCAGAGATAGAGCTGGGGAGAGAGAGGGAGCAGGAGAGAGAGGGAGCAGGAGAGATGGAGCATGAGAGAGACGGAGCAAGAGAGAGAGAGCAGGAGAGAGAGGGAGCAGGAGAGAGAGGGAGCAGGAGAGAGAGGAAGCAGGAGAGAGAGGGAGCAGGAGAGAGAGGGAGCAAGAGAGAGAGAGCAGGAGAGACAGGGAGCAGGAGAGGGGGAGCAGGAGAGAGTGGGCAGGAGAGAGGGAGCAGGAGAGAGAGGGAGCAAGAGAGAGAGACCCGGAGAGAGTGGGAGCAGGAGAAAGAGGGAGCAGTAGAGAGAGAGCAGGAGAGAGAGGGAGCAGGGGAGAGGGAGCAGGAGAGAGAAAGAGCAGGAGAGAGAGGGAGCAGGAGAGAGAGCAGGAGAGAGAGGGAGCAGGGGAGAGGGAGCAGGAGAGAAAAAGAGCAGGAGAGAGAGGGAGCAGGAGAGAGAGAGCAGGAGAGAGAGGGAGCAGGAGAGAGGGGGAGCAGGAGAGAGGAAGCAAGAGAGAGAGGGAGCAGGAGAGCGAGCGAGCAGGAGAGAGGGTGCCGGAGAGAGAGTGCAGGAGAGAGAGGGAGCAGGAGAGAGGGAGCAGGAGAGAGAGGGAGCAAGAGAGAGGGAGCAGGAGAGAGAGGGAGCAGGAGAGAGAGAGAGGGAGCAGGGGAGAGAGAGCAGGAGAGAAAGGGAGCAGGAGAGAGAGAGCAGCAGAGAGAGAGAGAGCAGGAGAGAGAGAGAGCAGGAGAGAGAGAGCAGGAGAGAGGGAGCAGGAGAGAGAGGGAGCAGGAGAGAGAGGGAGCAGGAGAGAGGGAGCAGGAGAGAGAGGGAGCAAGAGAGAGGGAGCAGGAGAGAGAGGGAGCAGGAGAGAGAGAGCAGGAGAGAGAGGGAGCAGGAAAGAGGGGGAGCAGAAGAGAGAGAGCAGGAGAGAGGGAGCAGGAGAGAGAGGGAGCAGGAGCGAGGGAGCAGGAGAGAGAGGGAACAGGAGTGAGGGAGCAAGAGAGAGAGAGCAGGAGAGAGAGCAGGAGAGAGAGGGAGCAGGAGAGAGAGAGAAGGAGAGAGAGGGAGCAGGAGAGAGAGGGAGCAGGAGAGAGGGAGCAGGAGAGAGAGCGCAGGAGAGAGAGGGAACAGGAGAGAGGGAGCAAGAGAGAGAGAGCAGGAGAGAGAGTGAGCAGGAGAGAGTGGGAGCAGGAGAGAGGGAGCAAGAGAGAGAGAGCAGGAGAGAGAGAGCAGGAGAGGAGGGAGCAGGAGAGAGGGAGCAGGAGAGAGAGGGAGCAGGAGAGAGGGAGCAGGAGAGAGAGGGAGCAAGAGAGAGAGAGCAGGAGAGAGGGGGAGCAGGAGAGAGAGAGAGGGAGCAGGGGAGAGAGAGCAGCAGAGAGAGAGAGAGCAGGAGAGAGAGGGAGCAGGAGAGAGAGAGCAGGAGAGAGGGAGCAGGAGAGAGAGAGAGCAGGAGAGAGAGGGAGCAGGAGAGAGAGGGAGCAGGAGAGAGGGAGCAGGGGAGAGAGAGGGAGTTGGAGAGAGAGGGAGCAAGAGAGAGAGGGAGCAGGAAGGAGAGAGGGAGCAGGAGAGAGAGGGAGCAAGAGAGAGAGAGCAGGAGAGAGGGGGAGCAGGAGAGAGAGAGCAGGAGAGAAAGGGAGCAGGAGAGAGAGGGAGCAGGAGAGAGAGGGAGCAGGAGAGTGAGGGAGCAGGAGAGGGGGAGCAGGAGAGAGAGAGCAGGAGAGAGGGAGCAGGAGAGAGAGGGAGGAAGATAGAGAGACCCGGAGAGAGTGGGAGCAGGAGAAAGAGGGAGCAGGTAGAGGGGGAGCAGGAGAGAGGGAGCAGGAGAGAGAGGGAGCAGGAGAGAGGGAGCAGGAGAGAGAGGGAACAGGAGTGAGGGAGCAAGAGAGAGAGAGGGAGCAGGAGAGAGAGAGCAGGAGAGAGCAGGAGAGAGAGGGAACAGGAGTGAGGGAGCAAGAGGGAGCAGAAGAGAGAGAGCAGGAGAGAGAGGGAGCAGGAGAGAGAGGGAGCAGGAGAGAGAGGGAGCAGGAGAGAGGGAGCAGGAGAGAGAGGGAACAGGAGTGAGGGAGCAAGAGAGAGAGAGGGAGCAGGAGAGAGAGAGCAGGAGAGAGCAGGAGAGAGAGGGAACAGGAGTGAGGGAGCAAGAGGGAGCAGAAGAGAGAGAGCAGGAGAGAGAGGGAGCAGGAGAGAGGGAGCAGGAGAGAGGGAGCAGGAGAGAGAGGGAGCAGGAGAGAGAGGGAGCAGGAGAGAGAGAGAGCAGGAGAGAGAGGGAGCAGGAGAGAGAAAGCAGGAGAGAGAGAGCGCAGGAGAAATAGGGAGCAGGAGAGAGAGGAAGCAGGAGAGAGAGCAGGAGAGAGGGAGCAAGAGGGAGCGAGCAGGACAGAGGGAGCAAGAGAGAGGGAACAAGAGAGAGAGAGCAGGAGAGAGGGAGCAGGAGAGAGGGAGCAGGAGAGAGAGAGCAGGAGAGAGGGAGCAAGAGAGAGAGAGCAGGAGAGAGGGAGCAGGAGAGGGAGCAAGAGTGAGAGGGAGCAAGAGAGAGAGAGCAGGAGAGAGAGAGAGCAGAAGAGAGGGAGCAAGAGAGAGAGAGCAGGAGAGAGGGAGCAGGAGAGGGAGCAAGAGAGAGGGAGCAAGAGAGAGAGAGCAGGAGAGAGAGGGAGCAGGAGCGAGGGAGCAGGAGAGGGCAGGAGAGAGAGGGAGCAGGAGAGAGCAGGAGAGAGAGGTGAGAGAGGCAGCAGGAGAGAAAGGGAGCAGGAGAGAGAGAGCAGGAGAGAGGGAGCAGTAAAGAGAGGGACCAGGAGAGAGAGAGAGAGAGAGAGGGAGCAGGAGAGAGAGAGCAGGAGAGAGAGGGAGAGAGAGAGAGAGAGAGAGTGCAGGAGAGAGAGAGAGAGGGAGCAGGAGAGAGAGAGCAGGAGAGAGGGAGCAGGAGAGAGAGGGAGCAGGAGAGAGAGAGAGCAGGAGAGAGGGAGCAGGGGAGAGAGAGGGAGCGAGAGAGCAGCAGAGATAGAGCAGGGGAGAGAGAGGGAGCAGGAGAGAGAGGGAGCAAGGGAGAGAGAGCAGGAGAGAGAGGGAACAGGAGAGAGAGGGAGCAGGAGAGATGGAGCATGAGAGAGACGGAGCAAGAGAGAGAGAGCAGGAGAGAGAGGGAGCAGGAGAGAGAGGGAGCAGGAGAGAGAGGAAGCAGGAGAGAGAGGGAGCAGGAGAGAGAGGGAGCAGGAGAGGGGGAGCAGGAGAGAGAGAGCAGGAGAGAGGGAGCAGGAGAGAGAGGGAGCAAGATAGAGAGACCCGGAGAGAGTGGGAGCAGGAGAAAGAGGGAGCAGGAGAGGGGGAGCAGGAGAGAGGGAGCAGGAGAGAGAGGGAGCAGGAGAGAGGGAGCAGGAGAGAGAGGGAACAGGAGTGAGGGAGCAAGAGAGAGGGAGCAGGAGAGAGAGAGCAGGAGAGAGAGGGAGCAGGAGAGAGAGGGAGCAGGAGAGAGGGAGCAGGAGAGAGAGCGCAGGAGAGAGAGGGAACAGGAGAGAGGGAGCAAGAGAGAGAGAGCAGGAGAGAGAGTGAGCAGGAGAGAGTGGGAGCAGGAGAGAGGGAGCAAGAGAGAGAGAGCAGGAGAGAGAGAGCAGGAGAGGAGGGAGCAGGAGAGAGGGAGCAGGAGAGAGAGGGAGCAGGAGAGAGGGAGCAGGAGAGAGAGGGAGCAAGAGACAGAGAGCAGGAGAGAGGGGGAGCAGGAGAGAGAGAGTGAGCAGGGGAGAGAGAGCAGCAGAGAGAGAGAGAGCAGGAGAGAGAGGGAGCAGGAGAGAGAGAGCAGGAGAGAGGGAGCAGGAGAGAGAGAGAGCAGGAGAGAGAGGGAGCAGGAGAGAGAGGGAGCAGGAGAGAGGGAGCAGGGGAGAGAGAGGGAGTTGGAGAGAGAGGGAGCAAGAGAGAGAGGGAGCAGGAGAGAGAGGGAGCAGGAGAGAGGGAGCAGGAGAGAGAGGGAGCAAGAGAGAGGCAGCAGGAGAGAGAGGGAGCAGGAGAGAGAGGGAGCAGGAGAGGGAGCAGGAGAGAGAGAGAGCAGGAGAGAGAGAGAGAGCAGGGGAGAGAGATCAGGAGAGAGAGGGAGCAGAGAGAGAGAGAGCAGCAGAGAGAGAGGGAGCAGGAGAGAGAGAGCAGGAGAGAGAGACAGCGGGAGAGAGAGGAGAGAGAGACAGCAGGAGCAAGAGGGAGCAGGAGAGAGAGGGAGCAGGAGATGGGGAGCAGGAGAGAGAGGGAGCAGGAGCGAGAGAGCAGGAGAGAGATGGAGCAGGAGAGAGGGAGCAGGAGAGAGAGGGAGCAGGGGAGAGGGAGCAGGTGAGAGAAAGAGCAGGAGAGAGAGGGAGCAGGAGAGAGGGAGCAGGAGAGAGGGAGCAGGAAAGAGAGGGAGCAGGAGAGAGGGAGGAGTAGAGAGGGAGCAGGAGAGAGAGGGAGCAGGAGAGAGAGAGAGCAGGAGAGAGAGGGAGCAGGAGAGAGAAAGCAGGAGAGAGAGAGCGCAGGAGAAAGAGGGAGCAGGAGAGAGAGGAAGCAGGAGAGAGAGCAGGAGAGAGGGAGCAAGAGGGAGCGAGCAGGACAGAGGAAGCAAGAGAGAGGGAACAAGAGAGAGAGAGCTGGAGAGAGGGAGCAGGAGAGAGGGAGCAGGAGAGAGAGAGAGCAGGAGAGAGAGGGATCAGGAGTGAGGGAGCAGGAGAGAGAGAGCATGAGAGAGGGAGCAAGAGAGAGAGAGCAGGAGAGAGGGAGCAGGAGAGGGAGCAAGAGATAGAGGGAGCAGGAGAGAGAGAGCAGGAGAGAGGGAGCAGGAGAGAGAGAGAGCAGGAGAGAGAGGGAGCAGGAGAGAGAGGGAGCAGGAGAGAGGGAGCAGGGGAGAGAGAGGGAGTTGGAGAGAGAGGGAGCAAGAGAGAGAGGGAGCAGGAAGGAGAGAGGGAGCAGGAGAGAGAGGGAGCAAGAGAGAGAGAGCAGGAGAGAGGGGGAGCAGGAGAGAGAGAGAGCAGGAGAGAAAGGGAGCAGGAGAGAGAGGGAGCAGGAGAGAGGGAGCAGGAGAGAGAGAGCAGGAGAGAGGGAGCAGGAGAGAGAGAGCAGGAGAGAGAGGGAGCAGGAGAGAGGGAGCAGGAGAGAGAGAGCAGCAGAGAGAGAGGGAGCAGGAGAGAGGGAGCAGGGGAAAGCGGGAGCAGGAGAGAGAGGGAGCAAGAGAGAGAGAGCAGGAGAGAGAGAGAGAGCAGGAGAGAGAGGGAGCAGGAGAGAGGGAGCAGGAGAGAGAGGGAGCAAGAGAGAGGCAGCAGGAGAGAGAGGGAGCAGGAGAGAGAGGGAGCAGGAGAGGGAGCAGGAGAGAGAGAGAGCAGGAGAGAGAGAGAGAGAGAGCAGGGGAGAGAGATCAGGAGAGAGAGGGAGCAGAGAGAGAGAGAGCAGCAGAGAGAGAGGGAGCAGGAGAGAGAGAGCAGGAGAGAGAGACAGCGGGAGAGAGAGGAGAGAGAGACAGCAGGAGCAAGAGGGAGCAGGAGAGAGAGGGAGCAGGAGATGGGGAGCAGGAGAGAGAGGGAGCAGGAGCGAGAGAGCAGGAGAGAGATGGAGCAGGAGAGAGGGAGCAGGAGAGAGAGGGAGCAGGGGAGAGGGAGCAGGTGAGAGAAAGAGCAGGAGAGAGAGGGAGCAGGAGGGAGGGAGCAGGAGAGAGGGAGCAGGAAAGAGAGGGAGCAGGAGAGAGGGAGGAGTAGAGAGGGAGCAGGAGAGAGAGGGAGCAGGAGAGAGAGAGAGCAGGAGAGAGAGGGAGCAGGAGAGAGAAAGCAGGAGAGAGAGAGCGCAGGAGAATGAGGGAGCAGGAGAGAGAGGAAGCAGGAGAGAGAGCAGGAGAGAGGGAGCAAGAGGGAGCGAGCAGGACAGAGGGAGCAAGAGAGAGGGAACAAGAGAGAGAGAGCAGGAGAGAGGGAGCAGGAGAGAGGGAGCAGGAGAGAGAGAGAGCAGGAGAGAGAGGGATCAGGAGTGAGGGAGCAGGAGAGAGAGAGCATGAGAGAGGGAGCAAGAGAGAGAGAGCAGGAGAGAGGGAGCAGGAGAGGGAGCAAGAGATAGAGGGAGCAAGAGAGAGAGAGCAGGAGAGAGGGAGCAGGAGAGGGAGCAAGAGAGAGGGAGCAAGAGAGAGAGAGCAGGAGAGAGAGGGAGCAGGAGAGAGGGAGCAGGAGAGAGCAGGAGAGAGAGGGAGCAGGAGAGAGCAGGAGAGAGAGGGGAGAGAGGGAGCAGGAGAGAAAGGGAGCAGGAGAGAGAGAGCAGGAGAGAGGGAGCAGTAAAGAGAGGGACCAGGAGAGAGAGAGAGAGAGAGAGAGGGAGCAGGAGAGAGAGAGCAGGAGAGAGAGGGAGAGAGAGAGAGAGAGAGCAGGAGAGAGAGAGAGAGGGAGCAGGAGAGAGAGAGCAGGAGAGAGGGAGCAGGAGAGAGAGGGAGCAGGAGAGAGAGAGTGCAGGAGAGAGGGAGCAGGGGAGAGAGAGGGAGCGAGAGAGCAGCAGAGATAGAGCTGGGGAGAGAGAGGGAGCAGGAGAGAGAGGGAGCAGGAGAGATGGAGCATGAGAGAGACGGAGCAAGAGAGAGAGAGCAGGAGAGAGAGGGAGCAGGAGAGAGAGGGAGCAGGAGAGAGAGGAAGCAGGAGAGAGAGGGAGCAGGAGAGAGAGGGAGCAAGAGAGAGAGAGCAGGAGAGACAGGGAGCAGGAGAGGGGGAGCAGGAGAGAGTGGGCAGGAGAGAGGGAGCAGGAGAGAGAGGGAGCAAGAGAGAGAGACCCGGAGAGAGTGGGAGCAGGAGAAAGAGGGAGCAGTAGAGAGAGAGCAGGAGAGAGAGGGAGCAGGGGAGAGGGAGCAGGAGAGAGAAAGAGCAGGAGAGAGAGGGAGCAGGAGAGAGAGCAGGAGAGAGAGGGAGCAGGGGAGAGGGAGCAGGAGAGAAAAAGAGCAGGAGAGAGAGGGAGCAGGAGAGAGAGAGCAGGAGAGAGAGGGAGCAGGAGAGAGGGGGAGCAGGAGAGAGGAAGCAAGAGAGAGAGGGAGCAGGAGAGCGAGCGAGCAGGAGAGAGGGTGCCGGAGAGAGAGTGCAGGAGAGAGAGGGAGCAGGAGAGAGGGAGCAGGAGAGAGAGGGAGCAAGAGAGAGGGAGCAGGAGAGAGAGGGAGCAGGAGAGAGAGAGAGGGAGCAGGAGAGAGAGAGCAGGAGAGAAAGGGAGCAGGAGAGAGAGAGCAGCAGAGAGAGAGAGAGCAGGAGAGAGAGAGAGCAGGAGAGAGAGAGCAGGAGAGAGGGAGCAGGAGAGAGAGAGGGAGCAGGAGAGAGAGGGAGCAGGAGAGAGGGAGCAGGAGAGAGAGGGAGCAAGAGAGAGGGAGCAGGAGAGAGAGGGAGCAGGAGAGAGAGAGCAGGAGAGAGAGGGAGCAGGAAAGAGGGGGAGCAGAAGAGAGAGAGCAGGAGAGAGGGAGCAGGAGAGAGAGGGAGCAGGAGAGAGGGAGCAGGAGAGAGAGCAGGAGAGAGAGGGAGCAGGAGAGAGAGAGAAGGAGAGAGAGGGAGCAGGAGAGAGAGGGAGCAGGAGAGAGGGAGCAGGAGAGAGAGCGCAGGAGAGAGAGGGAACAGGAGAGAGGGAGTAAGAGAGAGAGAGCAGGAGAGAGAGTGAGCAGGAGAGAGTGGGAGCAGGAGAGAGGGAGCAAGAGAGAGAGAGCAGGAGAGAGAGAGCAGGAGAGGAGGGAGCAGGAGAGAGGGAGCAGGAGAGAGAGGGAGCAGGAGAGAGGGAGCAGGAGAGAGAGGGAGCAAGAGAGAGAGAGCAGGAGAGAGGGGGAGCAGGAGAGAGAGAGAGGGAGCAGGGGAGAGAGAGCAGCAGAGAGAGAGAGAGCAGGA
Organism: Pristiophorus japonicus; assembly: GCF_044704955.1. Lineage (NCBI taxonomy): Eukaryota > Metazoa > Chordata > Chondrichthyes > Pristiophoridae > Pristiophorus > Pristiophorus japonicus. Next base: position 64,823 of record NW_027254808.1, on the reverse strand, counting down.
GAGAGAGGGAGCAGGAGAGAGAGAGCAGGAGAGAGGGAGCAGGAGAGAGAGAGAGCAGGAGAGAGAGGGAGCAGGAGAGAGAGGGAGCAGGAGAGAGGGAGCAGGGGAGAGAGAGGGAGTTGGAGAGAGAGGGAGCAAGAGAGAGAGGGAGCAGGAAGGAGAGAGGGAGCAGGAGAGAGAGGGAGCAAGAGAGAGAGAGCAGGAGAGAGGGGGAGCAGGAGAGAGAGAGCAGGAGAGAAAGGGAGCAGGAGAGAGAGGGAGCAGGAGAGAGAGGGAGCAGGAGAGTGAGGGAGCAGGAGAGGGGGAGCAGGAGAGAGAGAGCAGGAGAGAGGGAGCAGGAGAGAGAGGGAGGAAGATAGAGAGACCCGGAGAGAGTGGGAGCAGGAGAAAGAGGGAGCAGGTAGAGGGGGAGCAGGAGAGAGGGAGCAGGAGAGAGAGGGAGCAGGAGAGAGGGAGCAGGAGAGAGAGGGAACAGGAGTGAGGGAGCAAGAGAGAGAGAGGGAGCAGGAGAGAGAGAGCAGGAGAGAGCAGGAGAGAGAGGGAACAGGAGTGAGGGAGCAAGAGGGAGCAGAAGAGAGAGAGCAGGAGAGAGAGGGAGCAGGAGAGAGGGAGCAGGAGAGAGGGAGCAGGAAAGAGAGGGAGCAGGAGAGAGGGAGGAGGAGAGAGGGAGCAGGAGAGAGAGGGAGCAGGAGAGAGAGAGAGCAGGAGAGAGAGGGAGCAGGAGAGAGAAAGCAGGAGAGAGAGAGCACAGGAGAAAGAGGGAGCAGGAGAGAGAGGAAGCAGGAGAGAGAGCAGGAGAGAGGGAGCAAGAGGGAGCGAGCAGGACAGAGGGAGCAAGAGAGAGGGAACAAGAGAGAGAGAGCAGGAGAGAGGGAGCAGGAGAGAGGGAGCAGGAGAGAGAGAGCAGGAGAGAGGGAGCAAGAGAGAGAGAGCAGGAGAGAGGGAGCAGGAGAGGGAGCAAGAGTGAGAGGGAGCAAGAGAGAGAGAGCAGGAGAGAGAGAGAGCAGGAGAGAGGGAGCAGGAGAGAGGGAGCAGGAGAGGGCAGGAGAGAGAGGGAGCAGGAGAGAGCAGGAGAGAGAGGTGAGAGAGGGAGCAGGAGAGAAAGGGAGCAGGAGAGAGAGAGCAGGAGAGAGGGAGCAGTAAAGAGAGGGACCAGGAGAGAGAGAGAGAGAGAGAGGGAGCAGGAGAGAGAGAGCAGGAGAGAGAGAGAGAGAGAGAGAGCAGGAGAGAGAGAGAGAGGGAGCAGGAGAGAGAGAGCAGGAGAGAGAGGGAGCAGGAGAGAGGGAGCAGGAGAGGGCAGGAGAGTGAGGGAGCAGGAGAGAGCAGGAGAGAGAGGTGAGAGAGGGAGCAGGAGAGAAAGGGAGCAGGAGAGAGAGAGCAGGAGAGAGGGAGCAGTAAAGAGAGGGACCAGGAGAGAGAGAGAGAGAGAGAGGGAGCAGGAGAGAGAGAGCAGGAGAGAGAGGGAGAGAGAGAGAGAGAGAGAGAGAGCAGGAGAGAGAGAGAGAGGGAGCAGGAGAGAGAGAGAGCAGGAGAGAGAGGGAGCAGGAGAGAGAAAGCAGGAGAGAGAGAGCACAGGAGAAAGAGGGAGCAGGAGAGAGAGGAAGCAGGAGAGAGAGCAGGAGAGAGGGAGCAAGAGGGAGCGAGCAGGACAGAGGGAGCAAGAGAGAGGGAACAAGAGAGAGAGAGCAGGAGAGAGGGAGCAGGAGAGAGGGAGCAGGAGAGAGAGAGCAGGAGAGAGGGAGCAAGAGAGAGAGAGCAGGAGAGAGGGAGCAGGAGAGGGAGCAAGAGTGAGAGGGAGCAAGAGAGAGAGAGCAGGAGAGAGAGAGAGCAGGAGAGAGGGAGCAGGAGAGAGGGAGCAGGAGAGGGCAGGAGAGAGAGGGAGCAGGAGAGAGCAGGAGAGAGAGGTGAGAGAGGGAGCAGGAGAGAAAGGGAGCAGGAGAGAGAGAGCAGGAGAGAGGGAGCAGTAAAGAGAGGGACCAGGAGAGAGAGAGAGAGAGAGAGGGAGCAGGAGAGAGAGAGCAGGAGAGAGACAGAGAGAGAGAGAGCAGGAGAGAGAGAGAGAGGGAGCAGGAGAGAGAGAGCAGGAGAGAGAGGGAGCAGGAGAGAGGGAGCAGGAGAGGGCAGGAGAGTGAGGGAGCAGGAGAGAGCAGGAGAGAGAGGTGAGAGAGGGAGCAGGAGAGAAAGGGAGCAGGAGAGAGAGAGCAGGAGAGAGGGAGCAGTAAAGAGAGGGACCAGGAGAGAGAGAGAGAGAGAGAGGGAGCAGGAGAGAGAGAGCAGGAGAGAGAGGGAGAGAGAGAGAGAGAGAGAGAGAGCAGGAGAGAGAGAGAGAGGGAGCAGGAGAGAGAGAGCAGGAGAGAGGGAGCAGGAGAGAGAGGGAGCAGGAGAGAGAGAGTGCAGGAGAGAGGGAGCAGGGGAGAGAGAGGGAGCGAGAGAGCAGCAGAGATAGAGCAGGGGAGAGAGAGGGAGCAGGAGAGAGAGGGAGCAAGGGAGAGCGAGCAGGAGAGAGAGGGAACAGGAGAGAGAGGGAGCAGGAGAGAGGGAGCAGGAGAGAGAGGGAGCAGGAGAGAGAGAGAGCAGGAGAGAGAGGGAGCAGGAGAGAGAAAGCAGGAGAGAGAGAGCACAGGAGAAAGAGGGAGCAGGAGAGAGAGGAAGCAGGAGAGAGAGCAGGAGAGAGGGAGCAAGAGGGAGCGAGCAGGACAGAGGGAGCAAGAGAGAGGGAACAAGAGAGAGAGAGCAGGAGAGAGGGAGCAGGAGAGAGGGAGCAGGAGAGAGAGAGCAGGAGAGAGGGAGCAAGAGAGAGAGAGCAGGAGAGAGGGAGCAGGAGAGGGAGCAAGAGTGAGAGGGAGCAAGAGAGAGAGAGCAGGAGAGAGAGAGAGCAGGAGAGAGGGAGCAGGAGAGAGGGAGCAGGAGAGGGCAGGAGAGAGAGGGAGCAGGAGAGAGCAGGAGAGAGAGGTGAGAGAGGGAGCAGGAGAGAAAGGGAGCAGGAGAGAGAGAGCAGGAGAGAGGGAGCAGTAAAGAGAGGGACCAGGAGAGAGAGAGAGAGAGAGAGGGAGCAGGAGAGAGAGAGCAGGAGAGAGAGGGAGAGAGAGAGAGAGAGAGAGAGCAGGAGAGAGAGAGAGAGGGAGCAGGAGAGAGAGAGCAGGAGAGAGAGGGAGCAGGAGAGAGGGAGCAGGAGAGGGCAGGAGAGAGAGGGAGCAGGAGAGAGCAGGAGAGAGAGGTGAGAGAGGGAGCAGGAGAGAAAGGGAGCAGGAGAGAGAGAGCAGGAGAGAGGGAGCAGTAAAGAGAGGGACCAGGAGAGAGAGAGAGAGAGAGAGGGAGCAGGAGAGAGAGAGCAGGAGAGAGAGGGAGAGAGAGAGAGAGAGAGAGAGCAGGAGAGAGAGAGAGAGGAAGCAGGAGAGAGAGAGCAGGAGAGAGGGAGCAGGAGAGAGAGGGAGCAGGAGAGAGAGAGTGCAGGAGAGAGGGAGCAGGGGAGAGAGAGGGAGCGAGAGAGCAGCAGAGATAGAGCAGGGGAGAGAGAGGGAGCAGGAGAGAGAGGGAGCAAGGGAGAGAGAGCAGGAGAGAGAGGGAACAGGAGAGAGAGGGAGCAGGAGAGATGGAGCATGAGAGAGACGGAGCAAGAGAGAGAGAGCAGGAGAGAGAGGGAGCAGGAGAGAGAGGGAGCAGGAGAGAGAGGAAGCAGGAGAGAGAGGGAGCAGGAGAGAGAGGGAGCAGGAGAGGGGGAGCAGGAGAGAGAGAGCAGGAGAGAGGGAGCAGGAGAGAGAGGGAGCAAGATAGAGAGACCCGGAGAGAGTGGGAGCAGGAGAAAGAGGGAGCAGGAGAGGGGGAGCAGGAGAGAGGGAGCATTAGAGAGAGGGAGCAGGAGAGAGGGAGCAGGAGAGAGAGGGAACAGGAGAGAGAGAGCAGGAGAGAGAGGGAGCAGGAGAGAGAGGGAGCAGGAGAGAGGGAGCAGGAGAGAGAGCGCAGGAGAGAGAGGGAACAGGAGAGAGGGAGCAAGAGAGAGAGAGCAGGAGAGAGAGTGAGCAGGAGAGAGTGGGAGCAGGAGAGAGGGAGCAAGAGAGAGAGAGCAGGAGAGAGAGCAGGAGAGAGAGGGAGCAGGAGAGAGAGAGCAGGAGAGAGAGGGAGCAGGAGAGAGAGGGAGCAGGAGAGAGGGAGCAGGAGAGAGAGCGCAGGAGAGAGAGGGAACAGGAGAGAGGGAGCAAGAGAGAGAGAGCAGGAGAGAGAGTGAGCAGGAGAGAGTGGGAGCAGGAGAGAGGGAGCAAGAGAGAGAGAGCAGGAGAGAGAGAGCAGGAGAGGAGGGAGCAGGAGAGAGGGAGCAGGAGAGAGAGGGAGCAGGAGAGAGGGAGCAGGAGAGAGAGGGAGCAAGAGAGAGAGAGCAGGAGAGAGGGGGAGCAGGAGAGAGAGAGAGGGAGCAGGGGAGAGAGAGCAGCAGAGAGAGAGAGAGCAGGAGAGAGAGGGAGCAGGAGAGAGAAAGCAGGAGAGAGAGAGAGCACAGGAGAAAGAGGGAGCAGGAGAGAGAGGAAGCAGGAGAGAGAGCAGGAGAGAGGGAGCAAGAGGGAGCGAGCAGGACAGAGGGAGCAAGAGAGAGGGAACAAGAGAGAGAGAGCAGGAGAGAGGGAGCAGGAGAGAGGGAGCAGGAGAGAGAGAGCAGGAGAGAGGGAGCAAGAGAGAGAGAGCAGGAGAGAGGGAGCAGGAGAGGGAGCAAGAGTGAGAGGGAGCAAGAGAGAGAGAGCAGGAGAGAGAGAGAGCAGGAGAGAGGGGGCAGGAGAGAGGGAGCAGGAGAGGGCAGGAGAGAGAGGGAGCAGGAGAGAGCAGGAGAGAGAGGTGAGAGAGGGAGCAGGAGAGAAAGGGAGCAGGAGAGAGAGAGCAGGAGAGAGGGAGCAGTAAAGAGAGGGACCAGGAGAGAGAGAGAGAGAGAGAGGGAGCAGGAGAGAGAGAGCAGGAGAGAGAGGGAGAGAGAGAGAGAGAGAGAGAGCAGGAGAGAGAGAGAGAGGGAGCAGGAGAGAGAGAGCAGGAGAGAGAGGGAGCAGGAGAGAGGGAGCAGGAGAGGGCAGGAGAGAGAGGGAGCAGGAGAGAGCAGGAGAGAGAGGTGAGAGAGGGAGCAGGAGAGAAAGGGAGCAGGAGAGAGAGAGCAGGAGAGAGGGAGCAGTAAAGAGAGGGACCAGGAGAGAGAGAGAGAGAGAGAGGGAGCAGGAGAGAGAGAGCAGGAGAGAGAGGGAGAGAGAGAGAGAGAGAGAGAGCAGGAGAGAGAGAGAGAGGGAGCAGGAGAGAGAGAGCAGGAGAGAGGGAGCAGGAGAGAGAGGGAGCAGGAGAGAGAGAGAGCAGGAGAGAGGGAGCAGGGGAGAGAGAGGGAGCGAGAGAGCAGCAGAGATAGAGCAGGGATAAGAGAGGGAGCAGGAGAGAGAGGGAGCAAGGGAGAGAGAGCAGGAGAGAGAGGGAACAGGAGAGAGAGGGAGCAGGAGAGATGGAGCATGAGAGAGACGGAGCAAGAGAGAGAGAGCAGGAGAGAGAGGGAGCAGGAGAGAGAGGGAGCAGGAGAGAGAGGAAGCAGGAGAGAGAGGGAGCAGGAGAGAGAGGGAGCAGGAGAGGGGGAGCAGGAGAGAGAGAGCAGGAGAGAGGGAGCAGGAGAGAGAGGGAGCAAGATAGAGAGACCCGGAGAGAGTGGGAGCAGGAGAAAGAGGGAGCAGGAGAGGTGGAGCAGGAGAGAGGGAGCATTAGAGAGAGGGAGCAGGAGAGAGGGAGCAGGAGAGAGAGGGAACAGGAGTGAGGGAGCAAGAGAGAGAGAGCAGGAGAGAGAGCAGGAGAGAGAGGGAGCAGGAGAGAGAGAGCAGGAGAGAGAGGGAGCAGGAGAGAGAGGGAGCAGGAGAGAGGGAGCAGGAGAGAGAGCGCAGGAGAGAGAGGGAACAGGAGAGAGGGAGCAAGAGAGAGAGAGCAGGAGAGAGAGTGAGCAGGAGAGAGTGGGAGCAGGAGAGAGGGAGCAAGAGAGAGAGAGCAGGAGAGAGAGAGCAGGAGAGGAGGGAGCAGGAGAGAGGGAGCAGGAGAGAGAGGGAGCAGGAGAGAGGGAGCAGGAGAGAGAGGGAGCAAGAGAGAGAGAGCAGGAGAGAGGGGGAGCAGGAGAGAGAGAGAGGGAGCAGGGGAGAGAGCAGCAGAGAGAGAGAGAGCAGGAGAGAGAGGGAGCAGGAGAGAGAGAGCAGGAGAGAGGGAGCAGGAGAGAGAGAGAGCAGGAGAGAGAGGGAGCAGGAGAGAGAGGGAGCAGGAGAGAGGGAGCAGGGGAGAGAGAGGGAGTTGGAGAGAGAGGGAGCAAGAGAGAGAGGGAGCAGGAAGGAGAGTGGGAGCAGGAGAGAGAGGGAGCAAGAGAGAGAGAGCAGGAGAGAGGGGGAGCAGGAGAGAGAGAGCAGGAGAGAAAGGGAGCAGGAGAGAGAGGGAGCAGGAGAGAGAGGGAGCAGGAGAGAGGGAGCAGGAGAGAGAGAGCAGGAGAGAGGGAGCAGGAGAGAGAGAGCAGGAGAGAGAGGGAGCAGGAGAGAGGGAGCAGGAGAGAGAGAGCAGCAGAGAGAGAGGGAGCAGGAGAGAGGGAGCAGGGGAAAGCGGGAGCAGGAGAGAGAGGGAGCAAGAGAGAGAGAGCAGGAGAGAGAGAGGGAGCAGGAGAGAGAGGGAGCAGGAGAGAGGGAGCAGGAGAGAGAGGGAGCAAGAGAGAGGCAGCAGGAGAGAGAGGGAGCAGGAGAGAGAGGGAGCAGGAGAGGGAGCAGGAGAGAGAGAGAGCAGGAGAGAGAGAGAGAGAGAGCAGGGGAGAGAGATCAGGAGAGAGAGGGAGCAGAGAGAGAGAGAGCAGCAGAGAGAGAGGGAGCAGGAGAGAGAGAGCAGGAGAGAGAGACAGCGGTAGAGAGAGGAGAGAGAGACAGCAGGAGCAAGAGGGAGCAGGAGAGAGAGGGAGCAGGAGATGGGGAGCAGGAGAGAGAGGGAGCAGGAGCGAGAGAGCAGGAGAGAGATGGAGCAGGAGAGAGGGAGCAGGAGAGAGAGGGAGCAGGGGAGAGGGAGCAGGTGAGAGAAAGAGCAGGAGAGAGAGGGAGCAGGAGAGAGGGAGCAGGAAAGAGAGGGAGCAGGAGAGAGGGAGGAGTAGAGAGGGAGCAGGAGAGAGAGGGAGCAGGAGAGAGAGAGAGCAGGAGAGAGAGGGCGCAGGAGAGAGGGAGCAAGAGAGAGAGAGCAGGAGAGAGGGAGCAGGAGAGGGAGCAAGAGATAGAGGGAGCAAGAGAGAGAGAGCAGGAGAGAGGGAGCAGGAGAGGGAGCAAGAGAGAGGGAGCAAGAGAGAGAGAGCAGGAGAGAGAGGGAGCAGGAGAGAGGGAGCAGGAGAGGGCAGGAGAGAGAGGGAGCAGGAGAGAGCAGGAGAGAGAGGGGAGAGAGGGAGCAGGAGAGAAAGGGAGCAGGAGAGAGAGAGAGGGAGAGAGGGAGCAGTAAAGAGAGGGACCAGGAGAGAGAGAGAGAGAGAGGGAGCAGGAGAGAGAGAGCAGGAGAGAGAGGGAGAGAGAGAGAGAGAGAGAGAGCAGGAGAGAGAGAGAGAGGGAGCAGGAGAGAGAGAGCAGGAGAGAGGGAGCAGGAGAGAGAGGGAGCAGGAGAGAGAGAGTGCAGGAGAGAGGGAGCAGAGGAGAGAGAGGGAGCGAGAGAGCAGCAGAGATAGAGCTGGGGAGAGAGAGGGAGCAGGAGAGAGAGGGAGCAGGAGAGATGGAGCATGATAGAGACGGAGCAAGAGAGAGGGAGCAGGAGAGAGAGGGAGCAGGAGAGAGAGAGAGGGAGCAGGAGAGAGAGAGCAGGAGAGAGGGAGCAGGAGAGAGAGAGGGAGCAGGAGAGAGAGGGAGCAGGAGAGAGAGGGAGCAAGAGAGTGAGAGCAGGAGAGACAGGGAGCAGGAGAGGGGGAGCAGGAGAGAGTGGGCAGGAGAGAGGGAGCAGGAGAGAGAGGGAGCAAGAGAGAGAGACCCGGAGAGAGTGGGAGCAGGAGAAAGAGGGAGCAGTAGAGAGAGAGCAGGAGAGAGAGGGAGCAGGGGAGAGGGAGCAGGAGAGAGAAAGAGCAGGAGAGAGAGGGAGCAGGAGAGAGAGCAGGAGAGAGAGGGAGCAGGGGAGAGGGAGCAGGAGAGAAAAAGAGCAGGAGAGAGAGAAGCAGGAGAGAGGGGGAGCAGGAGAGAGGAAGCAAGAGAGAGAGGGAGCAGGAGAGCGAGCGAGCAGGAGAGAGGGAGCAGGAGAGAGAGGGAGCAAGAGAGAGGGAGCAGGAGAGAGAGGGAGCAGGAGAGAGAGAGAGGGAGCAGGGGAGAGAGAGCAGGAGAGAAAGGGAGCAGGAGAGAGAGAGCAGCAGAGAGAGAGAGAGCAGGAGAGAGAGGGAGCAGGAGAGAGAGAGCAGGAGAGAGGGAGCAGGAGAGAGAGAGGGAGCAGGAGAGAGAGGGAGCAGGAGAGAGGGAGCAGGAGAGAGAGGGAGGAAGAGAGAGGGAGCAGGAGAGAGAGGGAGCAGGAGAGAGAGAGAGGGAGCAGGGGAGAGAGAGCAGGAGAGAAAGGGAGCAGGAGAGAGAGAGCAGCAGAGGGAGAGAGAGCAGGAGAGAGAGGGAGCAGGAGAGAGAGAGCAGGAGAGGGGGAGCAGGAGAGAGAGAGAGCAGGAGAGAGAGGGAGCAGGAGAGAGAGGGAGCAGGAGAGAGGGAGCAGGGGAGAGAGAGGGAGTTGGAGAGAGATGGAGCAAGAGAGAGAGTGCAGGGAGCAGGGGAGAGAGAGGGAGCAGGAGAGAGAGGGAGCAAGAGAGAGAGAGCAGGAGAGAGAGAGGGAGCTGAAGAGAGGGAGCAGGAGAGAGAGGGAGCAGGAGAGAGAGGGAGCAGGAGAGAGGGAGCAGGAGAGAGAGGGAGCAAGAGAGAGAGAGAGCAGGAGAGAGAGGGAGCAGTAGAGAGAGGGAGCAGGAGAGAGGGAGCAGAAGAGCGAGGGAGCAGGAGAGGGGGAGCAGGAGAGAGAGGGAGCAGGAGAGAGGGAGCAGGAGAGAGAGGGAGCAGGAGAGAGAGGGAGCAGGAGATAGGGAGCTGGAGAGAGAGGGAACAGAAGAGAGAGGGAGCAGGAGAGAGAGGGAGCAGGAGAGAGGGAACAGGAGAGAGAGGGAGCAGGAGAGAGAGGGAGCAGGAGAGCGAGGGAACAGGAGAGAGAGGGAGCAGGAGAGAGACAGCAGGAGAGAGAGAGAGCAGGAGAGAGAGGGAGCAGGAGAGAGAGAGAAAGAGAGTGAGAGCAGGAGAGAGAGGGAGCATGAGAAAGAAGCAGTAGAGAGAGAGAGCAGGAGAGAGGGAGCAGGAGAGAGAGAGCAGGAGAGAGAGGGAGCAGGAAAGAGGGGGAGCAGAAGAGAGAGAGCAGGAGAGAGGGAGCAGGAGAGAGAGGGAGCAGGAGAGAGAGAGCAGGAGAGAGACAGAGAGGGGGAGAGAGAGCAGGAGAGAGAGGGAGCAGGAGAGAGAGAGCAGGAGAGAGGGAGCAAGAGAGAGAGAGCAGGAGAGAGGGAGCAGGAGAGGGAGCAAGAGAGAGGGAGCAAGAGAGAGAGAGCAGGAGAGAGAGGGAGCAGGAGAGAGGGAGCAGGAGAGGGCAGGAGAGAGAGGGAGCAGGAGAGAGAGAGCAGGAGAGAGAGGGGAGAGAGGGAGCAGGAGAGAAAAGGAGCAGGAGAGAGAGAGCAGGAGAGAGGGAGCAGTAGAGAGAGGGACCAGGAGAGAGAGAGAAAGTGAGGGAGCAGGAGAGAGAGAGCAGGAGAGAGAGGGAGAGAGAGAGAGAGAGAGAGAGAGAGCAGTTGAGAGAGAGAGAGGGAGCAGGAGAGAGAGAGCAGGAGAGTGGGAGCAGGAGAGAGAGGGAGCAGGAGAGAGGGAGCAGGAGAGAGACGGAGCAAGAGAGACAGAGCAGGAGATAGAGGGAGCAGGAGAGAGAGGGAGCAGGAGAAAGAAAGCAGGAGAGAGGGAGCAGGGGAGAGAGAGCAGGAGAGAGAGGGAGCAGGAGAGAGAGGGAGCAGGAGAGAGGGAGCAGGGGAGAGAGAGGGAGCAGGAGAGAGAGGGAGCAAGAGAGAGAGAGCAGGGAGCAGGGGAGAGAGAGGGAGCAGGAGAGAGAGGGAGCAAGAGAGAGGGAGCAGGAGAGAGAGGGAGCAGGAGAGAGGGAGCAGGAGAGAGAGGGAGCAAGAGAGAGAGAGCAGGAGAGAGAAGGAGCAGGAGAGAGAGGGAGCAGGAGAGAGGGAGCAGTTGAGAGAGGGAGCAGGAGAGGGGGGGAGCAGGAGAGAGGGGGAGCAGGAAAGAGAGGGAGCAGGGGACAGGGAGCTGGAGAGAGAGGGAGCAGGAGAGAGGGAGCAGGAGAGAGAGGGAACAGAAGAGAGAGGAAGCAGGAGAGAGAGGGAGCAGGAGAGAGAGGGAGCAGGAGAGAGAGAGCAGGAGAGTGAGAGCAGGAGAGAGAGGGAGCATGAGAAAGAAGCAGTAGAGAGAGAGAGCAGGAGAAAGGGAGCAGACGAGAGAGAGCAGGAGATTGGGAGCAGGAAAGAGGGGGAGCAGGAGAGAGAGAGCAGGAGAGAGGGAGCAGGAGAGAGAGAGAGCAGGAGAGAGAGGGAACAGGAGAGAGGGGGAGCAAGAGAGAGGAAGCAAGAGAGAGAGGGAGCAGGAGAGTGAGGGAGCAGGAGAGAGGGTGCCGGAGAGAGAGAGAGCAGGAGAGAGAGGGAGCAGGAGAGAGAGGGAGCAGGAGAGAGGGAGCAGGAGAGAGGGAGCAGGAAAGAGAGGGAGCAGGAGAGAGGGAGGAGGAGAGAGGGAGCAGGAGAGAGAGGGAGCAGGAGAGAGAGAGAGAGCAGGAGAGAGAGGGAGCAGGAGAGAGAAAGCAGGAGAGAGAGAGCGCAGGAGAAAGAGGGAGCAGGAGAGAGAGGAAGCAGGAGAGAGAGCAGGAGAGAGGGAGCAAGAGGGAGCGAGCAGGACAGAGGGAGCAAGAGAAAGGGAACAAGAGAGAGAGAGCAGGAGAGAGGGAGAAGGAGAGAGGGAGCAGGAGAGAGAGAGAGCAGGAGAGAGAGGGATCAGGAGTGAGGGAGCAGGAGAGAGAGAGCAGGAGAGAGGGAGCAAGAGAGAGAGAGCAGGAGAGAGGGAGCAGGAGAGGGAGCAAGAGATAGAGGGAGCAAGAGAGAGAGAGCAGGAGAGAGGGAGCAGGAGAGGGAGCAAGAGAGAGGGAGCAAGAGAGAGAGAGCAGGAGAGAGAGGGAGCAGGAGAGAGGGAGCAGGAGAGGGCAGGAGAGAGAGGGAGCAGGAGAGAGCAGGAGAGAGAGGGGAGAGAGAGAGCAGGAGAGAGGGAGCAGTAAAGAGAGGGACCAGGAGAGAGAGAGAGAGAGAGAGGGAGCAGGAGAGAGAGAGCAGGAGAGAGAGGGAGAGAGAGAGAGAGAGAGAGAGCAGGAGAGAGAGAGAGAGGGAGCAGGAGAGAGAGAGCAGGAGAGAGGGAGCAGGAGAGAGAGGGAGCAGGAGAGAGAGAGTGCAGGAGAGAGGGAGCAGGGGAGAGAGAGGGAGCGAGAGAGCAGCAGAGATAGAGCTGGGGAGAGAGAGGGAGCAGGAGAGAGAGGGAGCAAGAGAGAGAGAGCAGGAGAGAGAGGGAACAGGAGAGAGAGGGAGCAGGAGAGATGGAGCATGAGAGAGACGGAGCAAGAGAGAGAGAGCAGGAGAGAGAGGGAGCAGGAGAGAGAGGAAGCAGGAGAGAGAGGGAGCAGGAGAGAGAGGGAGCAAGAGAGAGAGAGCAGGAGAGACAGGGAGCAGGAGAGGGGGAGCAGGAGAGAGTGGGCAGGAGAGAGGGAGCAGGAGAGAGAGGGAGCAAGAGAGAGAGACCCGGAGAGAGTGGCAGCAGGAGAAAGAGGGAGCAGTAGAGAGAGAGCAGGAGAGAGAGGGAGCAGGGGAGAGGGAGCGGAAAAAAAAAGAGCAGGAGAGAGAGGGAGCAGGAGAGAGAGAGCAGGAGAGAGAGGGAGCAGGAGAGAGGGGGAGCAGGAGAGAGGAAGCAAGAGAGAGAGGGAGCAGGAGAGCGAGCGAGCAGGAGAGAGGGTGCCGGAGAGAGAGAGCAGGAGAGAGAGGGAGCAGGAGAGAGAGGGAGCAGGAGAGAGGGAGCAGGAGAGAGGGAGCAGGAAAGAGAGGGAGCAGGAGAGAGCGGGAGCTTGAGAGAGAGAGCAGGAGAGAGAGGGAGCAGGAGAGAGAAAGCAGGAGAGAGAGAGCGCAGGAGAGAGAGGGAGCAAGAGAGAGAGGGAGCAGGAGAGAGAGGGAACAGGAGAGAGAGGGAGCAGGAGAGAGAGGGAGCAGGAGAGAGGGGGAGCAGGAGAGAGGAAGCAAGAAAGAGAGGGAGCAGGAGAGCGAGGGAGCAGGAGAGAGGGTGCCGGACAGAGAGAGCAGGAGAGAGAGGGAGCAGGAGAGAGAGGGAGCAGGAGAGAGAGGGAACAGGAGAGAGAGGGAGCAGGAGAGAGGGAGCAGGAGAGAGTGGGAGCAAGAGAGAGAGAGCAGGAGAGACAGGGAGCAGGAGAGGGGGAGCAGGAGATAGAGAGCAGTAGAGAGGGAGCAGGAGAGAGAGGGAGCAAGAGAGAGGGAGCCGGAGAGAGTGGGAGCTGGAGAAAGAGGGAGCAGGAGAGGGGGAGCAGGAGAGAGGGAGCAGGAGAGAGAGGGAGCAGGAGAGAGGGAGCAGGAGAGAGAGGGAACAGGAGTGAGGGAGCAAGAGAGAGAGAGGGAGCAGGAGAGAGAGAGCAGGAGAGAGCAGGAGAGAGAGGGAACAGGAGTGAGGGAGCAAGAGGGAGCAGAAGAGAGAGAGCAGGAGAGAGAGGGAGCAGGAGAGAGGGAGCAGGAGAGAGGGAGCAGGAAAGAGAGGGAGCAGGAGAGAGGGAGGAGGAGAGAGGGAGCAGGAGAGAGAGGGAGCAGGAGAGAGAGAGAGCAGGAGAGAGAGGGAGCAGGAGAGAGAAAGCAGGAGAGAGAGAGCGCAGGAGAAAGAGGGAGCAGGAGAGAGAGGAAGCAGGAGAGAGAGCAGGAGAGAGGGAGCAAGAGGGAGCGAGCAGGACAGAGGGAGCAAGAGAGAGGGAACAAGAGAGAGAGAGCAGGAGAGAGGGAGCAGGAGAGAGGGAGCAGGAGAGAGAGAGCAGGAGAGAGGGAGCAAGAGAGAGAGAGCAGGAGAGAGGGAGCAGGAGAGGGAGCAAGAGTGAGAGGGAGCAAGAGTGAGAGGGAGCAAGAGAGAGAGAGCAGGAGAGAGAGAGAGCAGGAGAGAGGGAGCAAGAGAGAGAGAGCAGGAGAGGGCAGGAGAGAGAGGGAGCAGGAGAGAGCAGGAGAGAGAGGTGAGAGAGGGAGCAGGAGAGAAAGGGAGCAGGAGAGAGAGAGCAGGAGAGAGGGAGCAGTAAAGAGAGGGACCAGGAGAGAGAGAGAGAGAGAGAGGGAGCAGGAGAGAGAGAGCAGGAGAGAGAGGGAGAGAGAGAGAGAGAGAGAGAGCAGGAGAGAGAGAGAGAGGGAGCAGGAGAGAGAGAGCACGAGAGAGGGAGCAGGAGAGAGAGGGAGCAGGAGAGAGAGAGAGCAGGAGAGAGGGAGCAGGGGAGAGAGAGGGAGCGAGAGAGCAGCAGAGATAGAGCAGGGGAGAGAGAGGGAGCAGGAGAGAGAGGGAGCAAGGGAGAGAGAGCAGGAGAGAGAGGGAACAGGAGAGAGAGGGAGCAGGAGAGATGGAGCATGAGAGAGACGGAGCAAGAGAGAGAGAGCAGGAGAGAGAGGGAGCAGGAGAGAGAGGGAGCAGGAGAGAGAGGAAGCAGGAGAGAGAGGGAGCAGGAGAGAGAGGGAGCAGGAGAGGGGGAGCAGGAGAGAGAGAGCAGGAGAGAGGGAGCAGGAGAGAGAGGGAGCAAGATAGAGAGACCCAGAGAGAGTGGGAGCAGGAGAAAGAGGGAGCAGGAGAGGGGGAGCAGGAGAGAGGGAGCAGGAGAGAGAGGGAGCAGGAGAGAGGGAGCAGGAGAGAGAGGGAACAGGAGTGAGGGAGCAAGAGAGAGAGAGCAGGAGAGAGAGCAGGAGAGAGAGGGAGCAGGAGAGAGAGAGCAGGTGAGAGAGGGAGCAGGAGAGAGAGGGAGCAGGAGAGAGGGAGCAGGAGAGAGAGCGCAGGAGAGAGAGGGAACAGGAGAGAGGGAGCAAGAGAGAGAGAGCAGGAGAGAGACTGAGCAGGAGAGAGTGGGAGCAGGAGAGAGGGAGCAAGAGAGAGAGAGCAGGATAGAGAGAGCAGGAGAGGAGGGAGCAGGAGAGAGAGAGCAGGAGAGAGAGGGAGCAGGAGAGAGGGAGCAGGAGAGAGAGGGAGCAAGAGAGAGAGAGCAGGAGAGAGGGGGAGCAAGAGAGAGAGAGAGGGAGCTGGGGAGAGAGAGCAGGAGAGAAAGGGAGCAGGAGAGAGAGAGCAGCAGAGAGAGAGAGAGCAGGGGAGAGAGGGAGCAGGAGAGAGAGAGCAGGAGAGAGGGAGCAGGAGAGAGAGAGAGCAGGAGAGAGAGGGAGCAGGAGAGAGAGGGAGCAGGAGAGAGGGAGCAGGGGAGAGAGAGGGAGTTGGAGAGAGAGGGAGCAAGAGAGAGAGGGAGCAGGAAGGAGAGAGGGAGCAGGAGAGAGAGGGAGCAAGAGAGAGAGAGCAGGAGAGAGGGGGAGCAGGAGAGAGAGAGCAGGAGAGAAAGGGAGCAGGAGAGAGAGGGAGCAGGAGAGAGAGGGAGCAGGAGAGAGGGAGCAGGAGAGAGAGAGCAGGAGAGAGGGAGCAGGAGAGAGGGAGCAGGAGAGAGAGGGAGCAGGAGAGAGGGAGCAGGAGAGAGAGAGGGAGCAGGAGAGAGAGGGAGCAGGAGAGAGGGAGCAGGAGAGAGAGGGAGCAAGAGAGAGAGAGAGGGAGCAGGGGAGAGAGAGCAGGAGAGAAAGGGAGCAGGAGAGAGAGAGCAGCAGAGAGAGAGAGAGCAGGAGAGAGAGGGAGCAGGAGAGAGAGAGCAGGAGAGAGGGAGCAGGAGAGAGAGAGAGCAGGAGAGAGAGGGAGCAGGAGAGAGAGGGAGCAGGAGAGAGGGAGCAGGGGAGAGAGAGGGAGTTGGAGAGAGAGGGAGCAAGAGAGAGAGAGCAGGGAGCAGGGGAGAGAGAGGGAGCAGGAGAGAGAGGGAGCAAGAGAGAGAGAGCAGGAGAGAGAGAGGGAGCTGAAGAGAGGGAGCAGGAGAGAGAGGGAGCAGGAGAGAGAGGGAGCAGGAGAGAGAGGGAGCAAGAGAGAGAGAGAGCAGGAGAGAGCGGGAGCAGTAGAGAGAGGGAGCAGGAGAGAGGGAGCAGAAGAGCGAGGGAGCAGGAGAGGGGGAGCAGGAGAGAGAGGGAGCAGGAGAGAGGGAGCAGGAGAGAGAGGGAGCAGGAGAGAGAGGGAGCAGGAGAGAGGGAGCTGGAGAGAGAGGGAACAGAAGAGAGAGGGAGCAGGAGAGAGAGGGAGCAGGAGAGAGGGAACAGGAGAGAGAGGGAGCAGGAGAGAGAGGGAGCAGGAGAGCGAGGGAACAGGAGAGAGAGGGAGCAGGAGAGAGACAGCAGGAGAGAGAGAGAGCAGGAGAGAGAGGGAGCAGGAGAGAGAGAGAAAGAGAGTGAGAGCAGGAGAGAGAGGGAGCATGAGAAAGAAGCAGTAGAGAGAGAGAGCAGGAGAGAGGGAGCAGGAGAGAGAGAGCAGGAGAGAGAGGGAGCAGGAAAGAGGGGGAGCAGAAGATAGAGAGCAGGAGAGAGGGAGCAGGAGAGAGAGGGAGCAGGAGAGAGAGAGCAGGAGAGAGACAGAGAGGGGGAGAGAGAGCAGGAGAGAGAGGGAGCAGGAGAGAGAGAGCAGGAGAGAGGGAGCAAGAGAGAGAGAGCAGGAGAGAGGGAGCAGGAGAGGGAGCAAGAGAGAGGCAGCAAGAGAGAGAGAGCAGGAGAGAGAGGGAGCAGGAGAGAGGGAGCAGGAGAGGGCAGGAGAGAGAGGGAGCAGGAGAGACAGGAGAGAGAGGGGAGAGAGGGAGCAGGAGAGAAAGGGAGCAGGAGAGAGAGAGCAGGAGAGAGGGAGCAGTAGAGAGAGGGACCAGGAGAGAGTGAGAAAGTGAGGGAGCAGGAGAGAGAGAGCAGGAGAGAGAGGGAGAGAGAGAGAGAGAGAGAGAGAGAGCAGTTGAGAGAGAGAGAGGGAGCAGGAGAGAGAGAGCAGGAGAGTGGGAGCAGGAGAGAGAGGGAGCAGGAGAGAGGGAGCAGGAGAGAGACGGAGCAAGAGAGACAGAGCAGGAGAGAGAGGGAGCAGGAGAGAGAGGGAGCAGGAGAAAGAAAGCAGGAGAGAGGGAGCAGGGGAGAGAGAGCAGGAGAGAGAGGGAGCAGGAGAGAGAGGGAGCAGGAGAGAGGGAGCAGGGGAGAGAGAGGGAGCAGGAGAGAGAGGGAGCAAGAGAGAGAGAGCAGGGAGCAGGGGAGAGAGAGGGAGCAGGAGAGAGAGGGAGCAAGAGAGAGGGAGCAGGAGAGAGAGGGAGCAGGAGAGAGGGAGCAGGAGAGAGAGGGAGCAAGAGAGAGAGAGCAGGAGAGAGAGGGAGCAGGAGAGAGAGGGAGCAGGAGAGAGGGAGCAGTTGAGAGAGGGAGCAGGAGAGGGAGGGAGCAGGAGAGAGTGGGAGCAGGAAAGAGAGGGAGCAGGGGAGAGGGAGCTGGAGAGAGAGGGAGCAGGAGAGAGGGAGCAGGAGAGAGAGGGAACAGAAGAGAGAGGAAGCAGGAGAGAGAGGGAGCAGGAGAGAGAGGGAGCAGGAGAGAGAGAGCAGGAGAGTGAGAGCAGGAGAGAGAGGGAGCAGGAGAAAGAAGCAGTAGAGAGAGAGCAGGAGAGAGGGAGCAGAAGAGAGAGAGCAGGAGATTGGGAGCAGGAAAGAGGGGGAGCAGGAGAGAGAGAGGAGGAGAAAGGGAGCAGGAGAGAGAGGGAGCAGGAGAGAGAGAGCAGGAGAGAGACAGAGAGGGGGAGAGAGAGCAGGAGAGAGAGGGAACAGGAGAGAGGGGGAGCAAGAGAGAGGAAGCAAGAGAGAGAGGGAGCAGGAGAGTGAGGGAGCAGGAGAGAGGGTGCCGGAGAGAGAGAGCAGGAGAGAGAGGGAGCAGGAGAGAGAGGGAGCAGGAGAGAGGGAGCAGGAGAGAGGGAGCAGGAAAGAGAGGGAGCAGGAGAGAGGGAGGAGGAGAGAGGGAGCAGGAGAGAGAGGGAGCAGGAGAGAGAGAGAGAGCAGGAGAGAGAGGGAGCAGGAGAGAGAAAGCAGGAGAGAGAGAGCGCAGGAGAAAGAGGGAGCAGGAGAGAGAGGAAGCAGGAGAGAGAGCAGGAGAGAGGGAGCAAGAGGGAGCGAGCAGGACAGAGGGAGCAAGAGAAAGGGAACAAGAGAGAGAGAGCAGGAGAGAGGGAGCAGGAGAGAGGGAGCAGGAGAGAGAGAGCAGGAGAGAGAGGGATCAGGAGTGAGGGAGCAGGAGAGAGAGAGCAGGAGAGAGGGAGCAAGAGAGAGAGAGCAGGAGAGAGGGAGCAGGAGAGGGAGCAAGAGAGAGAGGTAGCAAGAGAGAGAGAGCAGGAGAGAGGGAGCAGGGGAGAGAGAGGGAGCGAGAGAGCAGCAGAGATGGAGCAGGGGAGAGAGAGGGAGCAGGACAGAGAGGGAGCAAGAGAGAGAGAGCAGGAGAGAGAGGGAACAGGAGAGAGAGGGAGCAGGAGAGATGGAGCAGGAGAGAGACGGAGCAAGAGAGAGAGAGCAGGAGAGAGAGGGAGCAGGAGAGAGAGTGAGCAGGAGAGAGAGGAAGCAGGAGAGAGAGGGAGCAGGAGAGGGGGAGCAGGAGAGAGAGAGCAGGAGAGAGGGAGCAGGAGAGAGAGGGAGCAAGAGAGAGAGAGCAGGAGAGACAGGGAGCAGGAGAGGGGGAGCAGGAGAGAGAGAGCAGGAGAGAGGGAGCAGGAGAGAGAGGGAGCAAGAGAGAGAGAGCCGGAGAGAGTGGGAGCAGGAGAAAGAGGGAGCAGTAGAAGGGGAGCAGGAGAGAGGGAGCAGGAGAGAGAGGGAGCAGGAGAGAGGGAGCAGGAGAGAGAGGGAACAGGAGTGAGGGAGCAAGAGAGAGAGAGCAGGAGAGAGAGCAGGAGAGAGAGGGAGCAGGAGAGAGAGAGCAGGAGAGAGAGGGAGCAGGAGAGAGAGGGAGCAGGAGAGAGGGAGCAGGAGAGAGAGCGCAGGAGAGAGAGGGAACAGGAGAGAGGGAGCAAG
Organism: Pristiophorus japonicus; assembly: GCF_044704955.1. Classification (NCBI taxonomy): domain Eukaryota; kingdom Metazoa; phylum Chordata; class Chondrichthyes; family Pristiophoridae; genus Pristiophorus; species Pristiophorus japonicus. Next base: position 46,640 of record NW_027254808.1, on the reverse strand, counting down.
AGAGAGAGAGCAGGAGAGAGAGTGAGCAGGAGAGAGTGGGAGCAGGAGAGAGTGCAGGAGAGAGAGGGAGCAGGAGAGAGAGAGCAGGAGAGAGAGGGAGCAGGAGAGAGAGGGAGCAGGAGAGAGGGAGCAGGAGAGAGAGCGCAGGAGAGAGAGGGAACAGGAGAGAGGGAGCAAGAGAGAGAGAGCAGGAGAGAGAGTGAGCAGGAGAGAGTGGGAGCAGGAGAGAGGGAGCAAGAGAGAGAGAGCAGGAGAGAGAGAGCAGGAGAGGAGGGAGCAGGAGAGGGAGCAGGAGAGAGAGGGAGCAGGAGAGAGGGAGCAGGAGAGAGAGTGAGCAGGAGAGAAAAGGAGCAGGAGAGAGAGGGAGCAGGAAGGAGAGAGGGAGCAGGAGAGAGAGGGAGCAAGAGAGAGAGAGCAGGAGAGAGGGGGAGCATGAGAGAGAGAGCAGGAGAGAAAGGGAGCAGGAGAGAGAGGGAGCAGCAGAGAGAGGGAGCAGGAGCGAGGGAGCAGGAGAGAGAGAGCAGGAGAGAGGGAGCAGGAGAGAGAGAGCAGGAGAGAGAGGGAGCAGGAGAGAGGGAGCAGGAGAGCGAGATGGAGCAGGAAAGAGAGGGAGCAGGAGAGAGGGAGCAGGAGAGAGAGGGAGCAAGAGAGAGGGAGCAGGAGAGAGAGGGAGCAGGAGAGAGAGAGAGCAGGAGAGAGAGAGAGGGAGCAGGGGAGAGAGAGCAGGAGAGAAAGGGAGCAGGAGAGAGAGAGCAGCAGAGAGAGAGAGAGCAGGAGAGAGAGGGAGCAGGAGAGAGAGAGCAGGAGAGAGGGAGCAGGGGAGAGAGAGCAGGAGAGAGAGGGAGCAGGAGAGAGAGGGAGCAGGAGAGAGGGAGCAGGAGAGAGAGGGAGCAAGAGAGAGGGAGCAGGAGAGAGAGGGAGCAGGAGAGAGAGAGAGCAGGAGAGAGAGAGAGGGAGCAGTGGAGAGAGAGCAGGAGAGAAAGGGAGCAGGAGAGAGAGAGCAGCAGAGAAAGAGAGAGCAGGAGAGAGAGGGAGCAGGAGAGAGAGAGCAGGAGAGAGGGAGCAGGGGAGAGAGAGCAGGAGAGAGAGGGAGCAGGAGAGAGAGGGAGCAGGGGAGAGGGAGCAGGGGAGAGAGAGGGAGCAGGAGAGGGAGGGAGCAGGAGAGAGGGGGAGCAGGAAAGAGAGGGAGCAGGGGAGAGGGAGCTGGAGAGAGAGGGAGCAGGAGAGAGGGAGCAGGAGAGAGAGGGAACAGAAGAGAGAGGAAGCAGGAGAGAGAGGGAGCAGGAGAGAGAGGGAGATGGAGAGAGAGAGCAGGAGAGTGAGAGCAGGAGAGAGAGGGAGCATGAGAAAGAAGCAGTAGAGAGAGAGAGCAGGAGAGAGGGAGCAGGAGAGAGAGAGCAGGAGATTGGGAGCAGGAAAGAGGGGGAGCAGGAGAGAGAGAGCAGGAGAGAGGGAGCAGGAGAGAGAGGGAGCAGGAGAGAGAGAGCAGGAGAGAGACAGAGAGGGGGAGAGAGAGCAGGAGAGAGAGGGAACAGGAGAGAGGGGGAGCAGGAGAGAGGAAGCAAGAGAGAGAGGGAGCAGGAGAGCGAGGGAGCAGGAGAGAGGGTGCCGGAGAGAGAGAGCAGGAGAGAGAGGGTGCAGGAGAGAGAGGGAGCAGGAGAGAGGGAGCAGGAGAGAGGGAGCAGGAAAGAGAGGGAGCAGGAGAGAGGGAGGAGGAGAGAGGGAGCAGGAGAGAGAGGGAGCAGGAGAGAGAGAGAGCAGGAGAGAGAGGGAGCAGGAGAGAGAAAGCAGGAGAGAGAGAGGGCAGGAGAAAGAGGGAGCAGGAGAGAGAGGAAGCAGGAGAGAGAGCAGCAGAGAGGGAGCAAGAGGGAGGCGAGCAGGACAGAGGGAGCAAGAGAGAGGGAACAAGAGAGAGAGAGCAGGAGAGAGGGAGCAGGAGAGAGGGAGCAGGAGAGAGAGGCAGCAAGAGAGAGAGAGCAGGAGAGAGAGGGAACAGGAGAGAGAGGGAGCAGGAGAGATGGAGCAGGAGAGAGACGGAGCAAGAGAGAGAGAGCAGGAGAGAGAGGGAGCAGGAGAGGGAGGGAGCAGGAGAGAGAGGAAGCAGCAGAGAGAGGGAGCAGGAGAGAGAGGGAGCAAGAGAGAGAGAGCAGGAGAGAGAGGGAACAGGAGAGAGAGGGAGCAGGAGAGATGGAGCAGGAGAGAGACGGAGCAAGAGAGAGAGAGCAGGAGAGAGAGGGAGCAGGAGAGGGGGAGCAGGAGAGAGAGAGCAGGAGAGAGGGAGCAGGAGAGAGAGGGAGCAAGAGAGAGAGAGCAGGAGAGACAGGGAGCAGGAGAGGGGGAGCAGGAGAGAGAGAGCAGGAGAGAGGGAGCAGGAGAGAGAGGGAGCAAGAGAGAGAGAGCCGGAGAGAGTGGGAGCAGGAGAAAGAGGGAGCAGTAGAGGGGGAGCAGGAGAGAGGGAGCAGGAGAGAGAGGGAGCAGGAGAGAGGGAGCAGGAGAGAGAGGGAACAGGAGTGAGGGAGCAAGAGAGAGAGAGCAGGAGAGAGAGCAGGAGAGAGAGGGAGCAGGAGAGAGAGAGCAGGAGAGAGAGGGAGCAGGAGAGAGAGGGAGCAGGAGAGAGGGAGCAGGAGAGAGAGCGCAGGAGAGAGAGGGAACAGGAGAGAGGGAGCAAGAGAGAGAGAGCAGGAGAGAGAGTGAGCAGGAGAGAGTGGGAGCAGGAGAGAGTGCAGGAGAGAGAGGGAGCAGGAGAGAGAGAGCAGGAGGGAGAGGGAGCAGGAGAGAGAGGGAGCAGGAGAGAGGGAGCAGGAGAGAGAGCGCAGGAGAGAGAGGGAACAGGAGAGAGGGAGCAAGAGAGAGAGAGCAGGAGAGAGAGTGAGCAGGAGAGAGTGGGAGCAGGAGAGAGGGAGCAAGAGAGAGAGAGCAGGAGAGAGAGAGCAGGAGAGGAGGGAGCAGGAGAGGGAGCAGGAGAGAGAGGGAGCAGGAGAGAGGGAGCAGGAGAGAGAGTGAGCAGGAGAGAGAGAGCAGGAGAGAGGGAGCAGGAGAGAGAGAGCAGGAGAGAGAGGGAGCAGGAGAGAGGGAGCAGGAGAGCGAGATGGAGCAGGAAAGAGAGGGAGCAGGAGAGAGGGAGCAGGAGAGAGAGGGAGCAAGAGAGAGGGAGCAGGAGAGAGATGGAGCAGGAGAGAGAGAGAGCAGGAGAGAGAGAGAGGGAGCAGGGGAGAGAGAGCAGGAGAGAAAGGGAGCAGGAGAGAGACAGCAGCAGAGAGAGAGAGAGCAGGAGAGAGAGGGAGCAGGAGAGAGAGAGCAGGAGAGAGGGAGCAGGGGAGAGAGAGCAGGAGAGAGAGGGAGCAGGAGAGAGAGGGAGCAGGAGAGAGGGAGCAGGGGAGAGAGAGGGAGCAGGAGAGAGAGGGAGCAAGAGAGAGAGAGCAGGGAGCAGGGGAGAGAGAGGGAGCAGGAGAGAGAGGGAGCAAGAGAGAGAGAGCAGGAGAGAGAGAGGGAGCTGAAGAGAGGGAGCAGGAGAGAGAGGGAGCAGGAGAGAGAGGGAGCAGGAGAGAGGGAGCAGGAGAGCGAGGGAGCAGGAGAGGGGGAGCAGGAGAGAGAGGGAGCAGGAGAGAGGGAGCAGGAGAGAGAGGGAGCAGGAGAGAGAGGGAGCAGGGGAGAGGGAGCTGGAGAGAGAGGGAGCAGGAGAGAGGGAGCTGGAGAGAGAGGGAACAGGAGAGAGAGGGAGCAGGAGAGAGAGGGAGCAGGAGAGCGAGGGAACAGGAGAGAGAGGGAGCAGGAGAGAGACAGCAGGAGAGAGAGAGATGGAGCAGGAGAGAGAGGGAGCAGGAGAGAGAGAGAAAGAGAGTGAGAGCAGGAGAGAGAGGGAGCATGAGAAAGAAGCAGTAGAGAGAGAGAGCAGGAGAGAGGGAGCAGGAGAGAGAGAGCAGGAGAGAGAGGGAGCAGGAAAGAGGGGGAGCAGGAGAGAGAGAGCAGGAGAGAGGGAGCAGGAGAGAGAGGGAGCAGGAGAGAGAGAGCAGGAGAGAGACAGAGAGGGGGAGAGAGAGCAGGAAAGAGAGGGAGCAGGAGAGAGAGCAGCAGAGAGAGAGAGAGCAGGAGAGAGAGGTAGCAGGAGAGAGAGAGCAGGAGAGAGGTAGCAGGTGAGAGAGAGCAGGAGAGAGAGGGAGCAGGAGAGAGAGGGAGCAGGAGAGAGGGAGCAGGGGAAAGAGGGAGCAGGAGAGAGAGGGAGCAGGAGAGAGGGAGCAGGAGAGAGAGGGAGCAAGAGAGAGGGAGCAGGAGAGAGAGGGAGCAGGAGAGAGAGAGAGCAGGAGAGAGAGAGAGGGAGCAGGGGAGAGAGAGCAGGAGAGAAAGGGAGCAGGAGAGAGAGAGCAGCAGAGAAAGAGAGAGCAGGAGAGAGAGGGAGCAGGAGAGAGAAAGCAGGAGAGAGGGAGCAGGGGAGAGAGAGCAGGAGAGAGAGGGAGCAGGAGAGAGAGGGAGCAGGGGAGAGGGAGCAGGGGAGAGAGAGGGAGCAGGAGAGGGAGAGAGCATGAGAGAGGGGGAGCAGGAAAGAGAGGGAGCAGGGGAGAGGGAGCTGGAGAGAGAGGGAGCAGGAGAGAGGGAGCAGGAGAGAGAGGGAACAGAACAGAGAGGAAGCAGGAGAGAGAGGGAGCAGGAGAGAGAGGGAGATGGAGAGAGAGAGAGCAGGAGAGTGAGAGCAGGAGAGAGAGGGAGCATGAGAAAGAAGCAGTAGAGAGAGAGAGCAGGAGAGAGGGAGCAGGAGAGAGAGAGCAGGAGATTGGGAGCAGGAAAGAGGGGGAGCAGGAGAGAGAGAGCAGGAGAGAGAGGGAGCAGGAGAGAGAGGGAGCAGGGGAGAGGGAGCTGGAGAGAGAGGGAGCAGGAGAGAGGGAGCAGGAGAGAGAGGGAGCAGGAGAGAGAGGGAGCAGGGGAGAGGGAGCTGGAGAGAGAGGGAGCAGGAGAGAGGGAGCTGGAGAGAGAGGGAACAGGAGAGAGAGGGAGCAGGAGAGAGAGGGAGCAGGAGAGCGAGGGAACAGGAGAGAGAGGGAGCAGGAGAGAGACAGCAGGAGAGAGAGAGATGGAGCAGGAGAGAGAGGGAGCAGGAGAGAGAGAGAAAGAGAGTGAGAGCAGGAGAGAGAGGGAGCATGAGAAAGAAGCAGTAGAGAGAGAGAGCAGGAGAGAGGGAGCAGGAGAGAGAGAGCAGGAGAGAGAGGGAGCAGGAAAGAGGGGGAGCAGGAGAGAGAGAGCAGGAGAGAGGGAGCAGGAGAGAGAGGGAGCAGGAGAGAGAGAGCAGGAGAGAGACAGAGAGGGGGAGAGAGAGCAGGAAAGAGAGGGAGCAGGAGAGAGAGCAGCAGAGAGAGAGAGAGCAGGAGAGAGAGGTAGCAGGAGAGAGAGAGCAGGAGAGAGGTAGCAGGTGAGAGAGAGCAGGAGAGAGAGGGAGCAGGAGAGAGAGGGAGCAGGAGAGAGGGAGCAGGGGAAAGAGGGAGCAGGAGAGAGAGGGAGCAGGAGAGAGGGAGCAGGAGAGAGAGGGAGCAAGAGAGAGGGAGCAGGAGAGAGAGGGAGCAGGAGAGAGAGAGAGCAGGAGAGAGAGAGAGGGAGCAGGGGAGAGAGAGCAGGAGAGAAAGGGAGCAGGAGAGAGAGAGCAGCAGAGAAAGAGAGAGCAGGAGAGAGAGGGAGCAGGAGAGAGAAAGCAGGAGAGAGGGAGCAGGGGAGAGAGAGCAGGAGAGAGAGGGAGCAGGAGAGAGAGGGAGCAGGGGAGAGGGAGCAGGGGAGAGAGAGGGAGCAGGAGAGGGAGAGAGCATGAGAGAGGGGGAGCAGGAAAGAGAGGGAGCAGGGGAGAGGGAGCTGGAGAGTGAGGGAGCAGGAGAGAGGGAGCAGGAGAGAGAGGGAACAGAACAGAGAGGAAGCAGGAGAGAGAGGGAGCAGGAGAGAGAGGGAGATGGAGAGAGAGAGAGCAGGAGAGTGAGAGCAGGAGAGAGAGGGAGCATGAGAAAGAAGCAGTAGAGAGAGAGAGCAGGAGAGAGGGAGCAGGAGAGAGAGAGCAGGAGATTGGGAGCAGGAAAGAGGGGGAGCAGGAGAGAGAGAGCAGGAGAGAGGGAGCAGGAGAGAGAGGGAGCAGGAGAGAGAGAGCAGGAGAGAGACAGAGAGGGGGAGAGAGAGCAGGAGAGAGAGGGAACAGGAGAGAGGGGGAGCAGGAGAGAGGAAGCAAGAGAGAGAGGGAGCAGGAGAGCGAGGGAGCAGGAGAGAGGGTGCCGGAGAGAGAGAGCAGGAGAGAGAGGGAGCAGGAGAGAGAGGGAGCAGGAGAGAGGGAGCAGGAGAGAGGGAGCAGGAAAGAGAGGGAGCAGGAGAGAGGGAGGAGGAGAGAGGGAGCAGGAGAGAGAGGGAGCAGGAGAGAGAGAGAGCAGGAGAGAGAGGGAGCAGGAGAGAGAAAGCAGGAGAGAGAGAGGGCAGGAGAAAGAGGGAGCAGGAGAGAGAGGAAGCAGGAGAGAGAGCAGGAGAGAGGGAGCAAGAGGGAGCGAGCAGGACAGACGGAGCAAGAGAGAGGGAACAAGAGAGAGAGAGCAGGAGAGAGGGAGCAGGAGAGAGGGAGCAGGAGAGAGAGAGAGCAGGAGAGAGGGAGCAGGGGAGAGAGAGGGAGCGAGAGAGCAGCAGAGATGGAGCAGGGGAGAGACAGGGAGCAGGAGAGAGAGGCAGCAAGAGAGAGAGAGCAGGAGAGAGAGGGAACAGGAGAGAGAGGGAGCAGGAGAGATGGAGCAGGAGAGAGACGGAGCAAGAGAGAGAGAGCAGGAGAGAGAGGGAGCAGGAGAGGGAGGGAGCAGGAGAGAGAGGAAGCAGCAGAGAGCGGGAGCAGGAGAGAGAGGGAGCAAGAGAGAGAGAGCAGGAGAGACAGGGAGCAGGAGAGGGGGAGCAGGAGAGAGAGAGCAGGAGAGAGGGAGCAGGAGAGAGAGGGAGCAAGAGAGAGAGAGCCGGAGAGAGTGGGAACAGGAGAAAGAGGGAGCAGTAGAGGGGGAGCAGGAGAGAGGGAGCAGGAGAGAGAGGGAGCAGGAGAGAGGGAGCAGGAGAGAGAGGGAACAGGAGTGAGGGAGCAAGAGAGAGAGAGAGCAGGAGAGAGAGCAGGAGAGAGAGGGAGCAGGAGAGAGAGAGCAGGAGAGAGAGGGAGAAGGAGAGAGAGGGAGCAGGAGAGAGGGAGCAGGAGAGAGAGCGCAGGAGAGAGAGGGAACAGGAGAGAGGGAGCAAGAGAGAGAGAGCAGGAGAGAGAGTGAGCAGGAGAGAGTGGGAGCAGGAGAGAAAGCAGGAGAGAGAGGGAGCAGGAGAGAGAGAGCAGGAGAGAGAGGGAGCAGGAGAGAGAGGGAGCAGGAGAGAGGGAGCAGGAGAGAGAGCGCAGGAGAGAGAGGGAACAGGAGAGAGGGAGCAAGAGAGAGAGAGCAGGAGAGAGAGTGAGCAGGAGAGAGTGGGAGCAGGAGAGAGGGAGCAAGAGAGAGAGGGAGCAGGAGAGAGGGAGCAGGAGAGAGAGTGAGCAGGAGAGAAAAGGAGCAGGAGAGAGAGGGAGCAGGAAGGAGAGAGGGAGCAGGAGAGAGAGGGAGCAAGAGAGAGAGAGCAGGAGAGAGGGGGAGCATGAGAGAGAGAGCAGGAGAGAAAGGGAGCAGGAGAGAGAGGGAGCAGGAGAGAGAGGGAGCAGGAGCGAGGGAGCAGGAGAGAGAGAGCAGGAGAGAGGGAGCAGGAGAGAGAGAGCAGGAGAGAGAGGGAGCAGGAGAGAGGGAGCAGGAGAGCGAGAGGGAGCAGGAGAGAGTGGGAGCAGGAGAGAGGGAGCAGGAGAGAGAGGGAGCAAGAGAGAGGGAGCAGGAGTGAGAGGGAGCAGGAGAGAGAGAGAGCAGGAGAGAGAGAGAGGGAGCAGGGGAGAGAGAGCAGGAGAGAAAGGGAGCAGGAGAGAGAGGGAGCAGGAGAGAGAAAGCAGGAGAGAGGGAGCAGGGGAGAGAGAGCAGGAGAGAGAGGGAGCAGGAGAGAGAGGGAGCAGGGGAGAGGGAGCAGGGGAGAGAGAGGGAGCAGGAGAGGGAGAGAGCATGAGAGAGGGCGAGCAGGAAAGAGAGGGAGCAGGGGAGAGGGAGCTGGAGAGAGAGGGAGCAGGAGAGAGGGAGCAGGAGAGAGAGGGAACAGAACAGAGAGGAAGCAGGAGAGAGAGGGAGCAGGAGAGAGAGGGAGATGGAGAGAGAGAGCAGGAGAGTGAGAGCAGGAGAGAGAGGGAGCATGAGAAAGAAGCAGTAGAGAGAGAGAGCAGGAGAGAGGGAGCAGGAGAGAGAGAGCAGGAGATTGGGAGCAGGAAAGAGGGGGAGCAGGAGAGAGAGAGCAGGAGAGAGGGAGCAGGAGAGAGAGGGAGCAGGAGAGAGAGAGCAGGAGAGAGACAGAGAGGGGGAGAGAGAGCAGGAGAGAGAGGGAACAGGAGAGAGGGGGAGCAGGAGAGAGGAAGCAAGAGAGAGAGGGAGCAGGAGAGCGAGGGAGCAGGAGAGAGGGTGCCGGAGAGAGAGAGCAGGAGAGAGAGGGAGCAGGAGAGAGAGGGAGCAGGAGAGAGGGAGCAGGAGAGAGGGAGCAGGAAAGAGAGGGAGCAGGAGAGAGGGAGGAGGAGAGAGGGAGCAGGAGAGAGAGGGAGCAGGAGAGAGAGAGAGCAGGAGAGAGAGGGAGCAGGAGAGAGAAAGCAGGAGAGAGAGAGGGCAGGAGAAAGAGGGAGCAGGAGAGAGAGGAAGCAGGAGAGAGAGCAGGAGAGAGGGAGCAAGAGGGAGCGAGCAGGACAGACGGAGCAAGAGAGAGGGAACAAGAGAGAGAGAGCAGGAGAGAGGGAGCAGGAGAGAGGGAGCAGGAGAGAGAGAGAGCAGGAGAGAGGGAGCAGGGGAGAGAGAGGGAGCGAGAGAGCAGCAGAGATGGAGCAGGGGAGAGACAGGGAGCAGGAGAGAGAGGCAGCAAGAGAGAGAGAGCAGGAGAGAGAGGGAACAGGAGAGAGAGGGAGCAGGAGAGATGGAGCAGGAGAGAGACGGAGCAAGAGAGAGAGAGCAGGAGAGAGAGGGAGCAGGAGAGGGAGGGAGCAGGAGAGAGAGGAAGCAGCAGAGAGAGGGAGCAGGAGAGAGAGGGAGCAAGAGAGAGAGAGCAGGAGAGACAGGGAGCAGGAGAGGGGGAGCAGGAGAGAGAGAGCAGGAGAGAGGGAGCAGGAGAGAGAGGGAGCAAGAGAGAGAGAGCCGGAGAGAGTGGGAACAGGAGAAAGAGGGAGCAGTAGAGGGGGAGCAGGAGAGAGGGAGCAGGAGAGAGAGGGAGCAGGAGAGAGGGAGCAGGAGAGAGAGGGAACAGGAGTGAGGGAGCAAGAGAGAGAGAGAGCAGGAGAGAGAGCAGGAGAGAGAGGGAGCAGGAGAGAGAGAGCAGGAGAGAGAGGGAGAAGGAGAGAGAGGGAGCAGGAGAGAGGGAGCAGGAGAGAGAGCGCAGGAGAGAGAGGGAACAGGAGAGAGGGAGCAAGAGAGAGAGAGCAGGAGAGAGAGTGAGCAGGAGACAGTGGGAGCAGGAGAGAAAGCAGGAGAGAGAGGGAGCAGGAGAGAGAGAGCAGGAGAGAGAGGGAGCAGGAGAGAGAGGGAGCAGGAGAGAGGGAGCAGGAGAGAGAGCGCAGGAGAGAGAGGGAACAGGAGAGAGGGAGCAAGAGAGAGAGAGCAGGAGAGAGAGTGAGCAGGAGAGAGTGGGAGCAGGAGAGAGGGAGCAAGAGAGAGAGGGAGCAGGAGAGAGGGAGCAGGAGAGAGAGTGAGCAGGAGAGAAAAGGAGCAGGAGAGAGAGGGAGCAGGAAGGAGAGAGGGAGCAGGAGAGAGAGGGAGCAAGAGAGAGAGAGCAGGAGAGAGGGGGAGCATGAGAGAGAGAGCAGGAGAGAAAGGGAGCAGGAGAGAGAGGGAGCAGGAGAGAGAGGGAGCAGGAGCGAGGGAGCAGGAGAGAGAGAGCAGGAGAGAGGGAGCAGGAGAGAGAGAGCAGGAGAGAGAGGGAGCAGGAGAGAGGGAGCAGGAGAGCGAGAGGGAGCAGGAGAGAGTGGGAGCAGGAGAGAGGGAGCAGGAGAGAGAGGGAGCAAGAGAGAGGGAGCAGGAGTGAGAGGGAGCAGGAGAGAGAGAGAGCAGGAGAGAGAGAGAGGGAGCAGGGGAGAGAGAGCAGGAGAGAAAGGGAGCAGGAGAGAGAGAGCAGGAGATTGGGAGCAGGAAAGAGGGGGAGCAGGAGAGAGAGAGCAGGAGAGAGGGAGCAGGAGAGAGAGGGAGCAGGAGAGAGAGAGCAGGAGAGAGACAGAGAGGGGGAGAGAGAGCAGGAGAGAGAGGGAGCAGGAGAGAGAGAGCAGGAGAGAGACAGAGAGGGGGAGAGAGAGCAGGAGAGAGAGGGAACAGGAGAGAGGGGGAGCAGGAGAGAGGAAGCAAGAGAGAGAGGGAGCAGGAGAGCGAGGGAGCAGGAGAGAGGGTGCCGGAGAGAGAGAGCAGGAGAGAGAGGGAGCAGGAGAGAGAGGGAGCAGGAGAGAGGGAGCAGGAGAGAGGGAGCAGGAAAGAGAGGGAGCAGGAGAGAGGGAGGAGGAGAGAGGGAGCAGGAGAGAGAGGGAGCAGGAGAGAGAGAGCGCAGGAGAGAGAGGGAGCAGGAGAGAGAAAGCAGGAGAGAGAGAGGGCAGGAGAAAGAGGGAGCAGGAGAGAGAGGAAGCAGGAGAGAGAGCAGGAGAGAGGGAGCAAGAGGGAGCGAGCAGGACAGACGGAGCAAGAGAGAGGGAACAAGAGAGAGAGAGCAGGAGAGAGGGAGCAGGAGAGAGGGAGCAGGAGAGAGAGAGAGCAGGAGAGAGGGAGCAGGGGAGAGAGAGGGAGCGAGAGAGCAGCAGAGATGGAGCAGGGGAGAGACAGGGAGCAGGAGAGAGAGGCAGCAAGAGAGAGAGAGCAGGAGAGAGAGGGAACAGGAGAGAGAGGGAGCAGGAGAGATGGAGCAGGAGAGAGACGGAGCAAGAGAGAGAGAGCAGGAGAGAGAGGGAGCAGGAGAGGGAGGGAGCAGGAGAGAGAGGAAGCAGCAGAGAGCGGGAGCAGGAGAGAGAGGGAGCAAGAGAGAGAGAGCAGGAGAGACAGGGAGCAGGAGAGGGGGAGCAGGAGAGAGAGAGCAGGAGAGAGGGAGCAGGAGAGAGAGGGAGCAAGAGAGAGAGAGCCGGAGAGAGTGGGAACAGGAGAAAGAGGGAGCAGTAGAGGGGGAGCAGGAGAGAGGGAGCAGGAGAGAGAGGGAGCAGGAGAGAGGGAGCAGGAGAGAGAGGGAACAGGAGTGAGGGAGCAAGAGAGAGAGAGCAGGAGAGAGAGCAGGAGAGAGAGGGAGCAGGAGAGAGAGAGCAGGAGAGAGAGGGAGAAGGAGAGAGAGGGAGCAGGAGAGAGGGAGCAGGAGAGAGAGCGCAGGAGAGAGAGGGAACAGGAGAGAGGGAGCAAGAGAGAGAGAGCAGGAGAGAGAGTGAGCAGGAGAGAGTGGGAGCAGGAGAGAAAGCAGGAGAGAGAGGGAGCAGGAGAGAGAGAGCAGGAGAGAGAGGGAGCAGGAGAGAGAGGGAGCAGGAGAGAGGGAGCAGGAGAGAGAGCGCAGGAGAGAGAGGGAACAGGAGAGAGGGAGCAAGAGAGAGAGAGCAGGAGAGAGAGTGAGCAGGAGAGAGTGGGAGCAGGAGAGAGGGAGCAAGAGAGAGAGGGAGCAGGAGAGAGGGAGCAGGAGAGAGAGTGAGCAGGAGAGAAAAGGAGAAGGAGAGAGAGGGAGCAGGAAGGAGAGAGGGAGCAGGAGAGAGAGGGAGCAAGAGAGAGAGAGCAGGAGAGAGGGGGAGCATGAGAGAGAGAGCAGGAGAGAAAGGGAGCAGGAGAGAGAAGGAGAGAGAGGGAGCAGGAAGGAGAGAGGGAGCAGGAGAGAGAGGGAGCAAGAGAGAGAGAGCAGGAGAGAGGGGGAGCATGAGAGAGAGAGCAGGAGAGAAAGGGAGCAGGAGAGAGAGGGAGCAGGAGAGAGAGGGAGCAGGAGCGAGGGAGCAGGAGAGAGAGAGCAGGAGAGAGGGAGCAGGAGAGAGAGAGCAGGAGAGAGAGGGAGCAGGAGAGAGGGAGCAGGAGAGCGAGAGGGAGCAGGAGAGAGTGGGAGCAGGAGAGAGGGAGCAGGAGAGAGAGGGAGCAAGAGAGAGGGAGCAGGAGTGAGAGGGAGCAGGAGAGAGAGAGAGCAGGAGAGAGAGAGAGGGAGCAGGGGAGAGAGAGCAGGAGAGAAAGGGAGCAGGAGAGAGAGAGCAGCAGAGAGAGAGAGAGCGGGAGAGAGAGGGAGCAGGAGAGAGAGTGCAGGAGAGAGTGAGCAGGGGAGAGAGAGCAGGAGAGAGAGGGAGCAGGAGAGAGAGGGAGCAGGAGAGAGGGAGCAGGGGAGAGAGAGGGAGCAGGAGAGACAGGGAGCAAGAGAGAGAGAGCAGGGAGCAGGGGAGAGAGAGGGAGCAGGAGAGAGAGGGAGCAAGAGAGAGAGTGCAGGAGAGAGAGAGGGAGCTGAAGAGAGGGAGCAGGAGAGAGAGGGAGCAGGAGAGAGAGGGAGCAGGAGAGAGGAAGCAGGAGAGAGAGGGCGCAAGAGAGAGAGAGCAGGAGAGAGAGGGAGCAGGAGAGAGAGGGAGCAGGAGAGAGGGAGCAGGAGAGCGAGGGAGCAGGAGAGGGGGAGCAGGAGAGAGAGGGAGCAGGAGAGAGGGAGCAGGAGAGAGAGGGAGCAGGGGAGAGGGAGCTGGAGAGAGAGGGAGCAGGAGAGAGGGAGCTGGAGAGAGAGGGAACAGAAGAGAGAGGGAGCAGGAGAGAGAGGGAGCAGGAGAGAGGGAACAGGAGAGAGAGGGAGCAGGAGAGAGAGGGAGCAGGAGAGCGAGGGAACAGGAGAGAGAGGGAGCAGGAGAGAGACAGCAGGAGAGAGAGAGAGCAGGAGAGAGATGGAGCAGGAGAGAGAGAGAAAGAGAGTGAGAGCAGGAGAGAGAGGGAGCATGAGAAAGAAGCAGTAGAGAGAGAGAGCAGGAGAGAGGGAGCAGGAGAGAGAGAGCAGGAGAGAGAGGGAGCAGGAAAGAGGGGGAGCAGGAGAGAGAGAGCAGGAGAGAGGGAGCAGGAGAGAGAGGGAGCAGGAGAGAGAGAGCAGGAGAGAGACAGAGAGGGGGAGAGAGAGCAAGAGAGAGAGGGAGCAGGAGAGAGAGAGCAGCAGAGAGAGAGAGCGCAGGAGAGAGAGGGAGCAGGAGAGAGAGAGCAGGAGAGAGAGGGAGCAGGAGAGAGAGGGGGAGCAGGAGAGAGAGGGAGCAGGAGAGAGGGAGCAGGAGAGAGAGGGAGCAAGAGAGAGGCAGCAGGAGAGAGAGGGAGCAGGAGAGAGAGGGAGCAGGAGAGGGAGCAGGAGAGAGAGAGAGCAGGAGAGAGAGAGAGAGAGAGCAGGGGAGAGAGATCAGGAGAGAGAGGGAGCAGAGAGAGAGAGAGCAGCAGAGAGAGAGGGAGCAGGAGAGAGAGAGCAGGAGAGAGAGACAGCGGGAGAGAGAGGAGAGAGAGACAGCAGGAGCGAGAGGGAGCAGGAGAGAGAGGGAGCAGGAGATGGGGAGCAGGAGAGAGAGGGATCAGGAGCGAGAGAGCAGGAGAGAGATGGAGCAGGAGAGAGTAAGAGCAGGAGAGAGAGGGAGCAGGAGAGAGAGAGCAGGAGAGAGAGGGAGCAGGGGAGAGGGAGCAGGAGAGAGAAAGAGCAGGAAAGCGAGGGAGCAGGAGAGAGAGCAGGAGAGAGAGGGAGCAGGGGAGAGGGAGCAGGAGAGAAAAAGAGCAGGAGAGAGAGGGAGCAGGAGAGAGAGAGCAGGAGAGAGAGGGAGCAGGAGAGAGGGGGAGCAGGAGAGAGGAAGCAAGAGAGAGAGGGAGTAGGAGAGCGAGCGAGCAGGAGAGAGGGTGCCGGAGAGAGAGAGCAGGAGAGAGAGGGAGCAGGAGAGAGAGGGAGCAGGAGAGAGGGTGTAGGAGAGAGGGAGCAGGAAATAGAGGGAGCAGCAGAGAGGGAGGAGGAGAGAGGGAGCAGGAGAGAGAGGGAGCTTGAGAGAGAGAGCAGGAGAGAGAGGGAGCAGGAGAGAGAAAGCAGGGGAGAGAGAGAGCAGGAGAGAGAGGGAGCAAGAGAGAGAGGGAGCAGGAGAGAGAGGGAGCAGGAGAGAGAGCGAGCAGGAGAGAGAGGGAGCAGGAGAGAGGGGGAGCAGGAGAGAGGAAGCAAGAGAGAGAGGGAGCAGGAGAGAGAGGGAGCAGGAGAGCGAGAGCAGGTGAGAGAAGGAGCAGGGGAGAGGGAGCAGGAGAGAGAAAGAGCAGGAGAGAGAGGGAGCAGGAGAGAGGGGGAGCAGGAGAGAGGAAGCAAGAGAGAGAGGGAGCAGGAGAGCGAGGGAGCAGGAGAGAGGGTGCCGGAGAGAGAGAGCAGGAGAGAGAGAGGGCAGGAGAAAGAGGGAGCAGGAGAGAGAGGAAGCAGGAGAGAGAGCAGGAGAGAGGGAGCAAGAGAGAGAGAGCAGGACAGAGGGAGCAAGAGAGAGGGAACAAGAGAGAGAGAGCAGGAGAGAGTGAGCAGGAGAGAGGGAGCAGGAGAGAGAGAGAGCAGGAGAGAGAGGGATCAGGAGAGAGGGAGCAGGAGAGAGAGAGCAGGAGAGAGGGAGCAAGAGAGAGGGAGCAAGAGAGAGAGAGCAGGAGAGAGAGGGAGCAGGAGAAAGGGAGCAGGAGAGGGCAGGAGAGAGAGGGAGCAGGAGAGAGAGAGCAGGAGAGAGAGGGGAGAGAGGGAGCAGGAGAGAAAGGGAGCAGGAGAGAGAGAGCAGGAGACAGGGAGCAGTAGAGAGAGGGACCAGGAGAGAGAGAGAAAGTGAGGGAGCAGGAGAGAGAGAGCAGGAGAGAGAGGGAGAGAGAGAGAGAGAGAGAGAGAGAGAGAGAGAGCAGTTGAGAGAGAGAGAGGGAGCAGGAGAGAGAGCGCAGGAGAGTGGGAGCAGGAGAAAGAGGGAGCAGGAGCGAGAGAGCAGGAGAGAGATGGAGCAGGAGAGAGGGAGCAGTAGAGAGAGGGACCAGGAGAGAGAGAGAAAGTGAGGGAGCAGGAGAGAGAGAGCAGGAGAGAGAGGGAGAGAGAGAGAGAGAGAGAGAGAGAGAGAGAGCAGTTGAGAGAGAGAGAGGGAGCAGGAGAGAGAGCGCAGGAGAGTGGGAGCAGCAGAGAGAGGGAGCAGGAGAGAGGGAGCAGGAGAGAGACGGAGCAAGAGAGACAGAGCAGGAGAGAGGGAGCAGGAGAGAGAGGGAGCAGGAGAAAGAAAGCAGGATAGAGGGAGCAGGGGAGAGAGAGCAGGAGAGAGAGGGAGCAGGAGAGAGAGGGAGCAGGAGAGAGGGAGCAGGAGAGAGAGGGAGCAGGAGAGAGGGAGCAGGGGAGAGAGAGGGAGCAGGAGAGAGAGGGAGCAAGAGAGAGAGAGCAGCGAGCAGGGGAGAGAGAGGGAGCAGGAGAGAGAGGGAGCAAGAGAGAGGGAGCAGGATAGAGAGGGAGCAGGAGAGAGGGAGCAGGAGAGAGAGGGAGCAAGAGAGAGAGAGCAGGAGAGAGAGGGAGCAGGAGAGAGAGGGAGCAGGAGAGAGGGAGCAGTTGAGAGAGGGAGCAGGAGAGGGAGGGAGCAGGAGAGAGGGGGAGCAGGAGAGAGGAAGCAGGAGAGAGAGGGCGCAAGAGAGAGAGAGCAGGAGAGAGAGGGAGCAGGAGAGAGAGGGAGCAGGAGAGAGGGAGCAGGAGAGCGAGGGAGCAGGAGAGGGGGAGCAGGAGAGAGAGGGAGCAGGAGAGAGGGAGCAGGAGAGAGAGGGAGCAGGGGAGAGGGAGCTGGAGAGAGAGGGAGCAGGAGAGAGGGAGCTGGAGAGAGAGGGAACAGAAGAGAGAGGGAGCAGGAGAGAGAGGGAGCAGGAGAGAGGGAACAGGAGAGAGAGGGAGCAGGAGAGAGAGGGAGCAGGAGAGCGAGGGAACAGGAGAGAGAGGGAGCAGGAGAGAGACAGCAGGAGAGAGAGAGAGCAGGAGAGAGAGGGAGCAGGAGAGAGAGAGAAAGAGAGTGAGAGCAGGAGAGAGAGGGAGCATGAGAAAGAAGCAGTAGAGAGAGAGAGCAGGAGAGAGGGAGCAGGAGAGAGAGAGCAGGAGAGAGAGGGAGCAGGAAAGAGGGGGAGCAGGAGAGAGGGAGCAGGAGAGAGAGGGAGCAGGAGAGAGAGAGCAGGAGAGAGAGGGAGCAGGAGAGAGAGGGAGCAGGAGAGAGAGCAGCAGAGAGAGAGAGAGCAGGAGAGAGAGGGAGCAGGAGAGAGAGAGCAGGAGAGAGAGGGAGCAGGAGAGAGAGAGCAGGAGAGAGAGGGAGCAGGATAGAGAGGGAGCAGGAGAGAGGGAGCAGGGGAAAGAGGGAGCAGGAGAGAGAGGGAGCAGGAGAGAGGTAGCAGGAGAGAGAGGGAGCAAGAGAGAGGGAGCAGGAGAGAGAGGGAGCAGGAGAGAGAGAGAGCAGGAGAGAGAGAGAGGGAGCAGGGGAGAGAGAGCAGGAGAGAAAGGGAGCAGGAGAGAGAGAGCAGCAGAGAGAGACAGAGCAGGAGAGAGAGGGAGCAGGAGAGAGAGAGCAGGAGAGAGGGAGCAGGGGAGAGAGAGTAGGAGAGAGAGGGAGCAGGAGAGAGAGGGAGCAGGGGAGAGGGAGCAGGGGAGAGAGAGGGAGCAGGAGAGAGAGTGAGCAAGAGAGAGAGAGCAGGGAGCAGGGGAGAGAGAGGGAGCAGGAGAGAGAGGGAGCAAGAGAGAGAGAGCAGGAGAGAGAGAGGGAGCTGAAGAGAGGGAGCAGGAGAGAGAGGGAGCAGGAGAGAGAGGGAGCAGGAGAGAGGAAGCAGGAGAGAGAGGGAGCAAGAGGGAGAGAGAGCAGGAGAGAGAGGGAGCAGGAGAGAGAGGGAGCAGGAGAGAGAGAGCAGGAGAGCGAGGGAGCAGGAGAGGGGGAGCAGGAGAGAGAGGGAGCAGGAGAGAGGGAGCAGTAGAGAGAGGGAGCAGGAGAGAGAGGGAGCAGGGGAGAGGGAGCTGGAGAGAGAGGGAGCAGGAGAGAGGGAGCTGGAGAGAGAGGGAACAGAAGAGAGAGGGAGCAGGAGAGAGAGGGAGCAGGAGAGAGGGAACAGGAGAGAGAGGGAGCAGGAGAGAGAGGGAGCAGGAGAGCGAGGGAACAGGAGAGAGAGGGAGCAGGAGAGAGACAGCAGGAGAGAGAGAGAGCAGGAGAGAGATGGAGCAGGAGAGAGAGAGAAAGAGAGTGAGAGCAGGAGAGAGAGGGAGCATGAGAAAGAAGCAGTAGAGAGAGAGAACAGGAGAGAGGGAGCAGGAGAGAGAGAGCAGGAGAGAGAGGGAGCAGGAAAGAGGGGGAGCAGGAGAGAGAGAGCAGGAGAGAGGGAGCAGGAGAGAGAGGGAGCAGGAGAGAGAGAGCAGGAGAGAGACAGAGAGGGGGAGAGAGAGCAGGAGAGAGAGGGAGCAGGAGAGAGAGAGCAGCAGAGAGAGAGAGCGCAGGAGAGAGAGGGAGCAGGAGAGAGAGAGCAGGAGAGAGAGGGAGCAGGAGAGAGAGGGAGCAAGAGAGAGAGAGCAGGAGAGAGAGAGGGAGCAGGAGAGAGAGGGAGCAGGAGAGAGGGAGCAGGAGAGAGAGGGAGCAAGAGAGAGGCAGCAGGAGAGAGAGGGAGCAGGAGAGAGAGGGAGCAGGAGAGGGAGCAGGAGAGAGAGAGAGCAGGAGAGAGAGAGAGAGAGAGCAGGGGAGAGAGATCAGGAGAGAGAGGGAGCAGAGAGAGAGAGAGCAGCAGAGAGAGAGGGAGCAGGAGAGAGAGAGCAGGAGAGAGAGACAGCGGGAGAGAGAGGAGAGAGAGACAGCAGGAGCGAGAGGGAGCAGGAGAGAGAGGGAGCAGGAGATGGGGAGCAGGAGAGAGAGGGATCAGGAGCGAGAGAGCAGGAGAGAGATGGAGCAGGAGAGAGAAAGAGCAGGAGAGAGAGGGAGCAGGAGAGAGAGAGCAGGAGAGAGAGGGAGCAGGGGAGAGGGAGCAGGAGAGAGAAAGAGCAGGAAAGCGAGGGAGCAGGAGAGAGAGCAGGAGAGAGAGGGAGCAGGGGAGAGGGAGCAGGAGAGAAAAAGAGCAGGAGAGAGAGGGAGCAGGAGAGAGAGAGCAGGAGAGAGAGGGAGCAGGAGAGAGGGGGAGCAGGAGAGAGGAAGCAAGAGAGAGAGGGAGTAGGAGAGCGAGCGAGCAGGAGAGAGGGTGCCGGAGAGAGAGAGCAGGAGAGAGAGGGAGCAGGAGAGAGAGGGAGCAGGAGAGAGGGTGTAGGAGAGAGGGAGCAGGAAAGAGAGGGAGCAGGAGAGAGGGAGGAGGAGAGAGGGAGCAGGAGAGAGAGGGAGCTTGAGAGAGAGAGCAGGAGAGAGAGGGAGCAGGAGAGAGAAAGCAGGGGAGAGAGAGAGCAGGAGAGAGAGGGAGCAAGAGAGAGAGGGAGCAGGAGAGAGAGGGAGCAGGAGAGAGAGCGAGCAGGAGAGAGAGGGAGCAGGAGAGAGGGGGAGCAGGAGAGAGGAAGCAAGAGAGAGAGGGAGCAGGAGAGAGAGGGAGCAGGAGAGCGAGAGCAGGAGAGAGAAGGAGCAGGGGAGAGGGAGCAGGAGAGAGAAAGAGCAGGAGAGAGAGGGAGCAGGAGAGAGAGAGCAGGAGAGAGAGGCAACAGGAGAGAGGGGGAGCAGGAGAGAGGAAGCAAGAGAGAGAGGGAGCAGGAGAGCGAGGGAGCAGGAGAGAGGGTGCCGGAGAGAGAGAGCAGGAGAGAGAGAGGGCAGGAGAAAGAGGGAGCAGGAGAGAGAGGAAGCAGGAGAGAGAGCAGGAGAGAGGGAGCAAGAGAGAGAGAGCAGGACAGAGGGAGCAAGAGAGAGGGAACAAGAGAGAGAGAGCAGGAGAGAGTGAGCAGGAGAGAGGGAGCAGGAGAGAGAGAGAGCAGGAGAGAGAGGGATCAGGAGAGAGGGAGCAGGAGAGAGAGAGCAGGAGAGAGGGAGCAAGAGAGAGGGAGCAAGAGAGAGAGAGCAGCAGAGAGAGGGAGCAGGAGAAAGGGAGCAGGAGAGGGCAGGAGAGAGAGGGAGCAGGAGAGAGAGAGCAGGAGAGAGAGGGGAGAGAGGGAGCAGGAGAGAAAGGGAGCAGGAGAGAGAGAGCAGGAGACAGGGAGCAGTAGAGAGAGGGACCAGGAGAGAGAGAGAAAGTGAGGGAGCAGGAGAGAGAGAGCAGGAGAGAGAGGGAGAGAGAGAGAGAGAGAGAGAGAGAGAGAGAGAGAGAGCAGTTGAGAGAGAGAGAGGGAGCAGGAGAGAGAGCGCAGGAGAGTGGGAGCAGGAGAAAGAGGGAGCAGGAGCGAGAGAGCAGGAGAGAGATGGAGCAGGAGAGAGGGAGCAGTAGAGAGAGGGACCAGGAGAGAGAGAGAAAGTGAGGGAGCAGGAGAGAGAGAGCAGGAGAGAGAGGGAGAGAGAGAGAGAGAGAGAGAGAGAGAGAGAGAGCAGTTGAGAGAGAGAGAGGGAGCAGGAGAGAGAGCGCAGGAGAGTGGGAGCAGCAGAGAGAGGGACCAGGAGAGAGGGAGCAGGAGAGAGACGGAGCAAGAGAGACAGAGCAGGAGAGAGAGGGAGCAGGAGAGAGAGGGAGCAGGAGAAAGAAAGCAGGATAGAGGGAGCAGGGGAGAGAGAGCAGGAGAGAGAGGGAGCAGGAGAGAGAGGGAGCAGGAGAGAGGGAGCAGGGGAGAGAGAGGGAGCAGGAGAGAGAGGGAGCAAGAGAGAGAGAGCAGCGAGCAGGGGAGAGAGAGGGAGCAGGAGAGAGAGGGAGCAAGGGAGAGGGAGGGAGCAGGAGAGAGGGGGAGCAGGAAAGAGAGGGAGCAGGGGAGAGGGAGCTGGAGAGAGAGGGAGCAGAAGAGAGAGAGCAGGAGATTGGGAGCAGATAAGAGGGGGAGCAGGAGAGAGAGAGCAGGAGAGAGGGAGCAGGAGAGAGAGGGAGCAGGAGAGAGAGAGCAGGAGAGAGACAGAGAGGGGGAGAGAGAGCAGGAGAGAGAGGGAACAGGAGAGAGGGGGAGCAAGAGAGAGGAAGCAAGAGAGAGAGGGAGCAGGAGAGTGAGGGAGCAGGAGAGAGGGTGCCGGAGAGAGAGAGCAGGAGAGAGAGGGAGCAGGAGAGAGAGGGAGCAGGAGAGAGGGAGCAGGAGAGAGGGAGCAGGAAAGAGAGGGAGCAGGAGAGAGGGAGGAGGAGAGAGGGAGCAGGAGAGAGAGGGAGCAGGAGAGAGAGAGAGAGCAGGAGAGAGAGGGAGCAGGAGAGAGAAAGCAGGAGAGAGAGAGCGCAGGAGAAAGAGGGAGCAGGAGAGAGAGGAAGCAGGAGAGAGAGGCAACAGGAGAGAGGGGGAGCAGGAGAGAGGAAGCAAGAGAGAGAGGGAGCAGGAGAGCTAGGGAGCAGGAGAGAGGGTGCCGGAGAGAGAGAGCAGGAGAGAGAGAGGGCAGGAGAAAGAGGGAGCAGGAGAGAGAGGAAGCAGGAGAGAGAGCAGGAGAGAGGGAGCAAGAGAGAGAGAGCAGGACAGAGGGAGCAAGAGAGAGGGAACAAGAGAGAGAGAGCAGGAGAGAGTGAGCAGGAGAGAGGGAGCAGGAGAGAGAGAGAGCAGGAGAGAGAGGGATCAGGAGAGAGGGAGCAGGAGAGAGAGAGCAGGAGAGAGGGAGCAAGAGAGAGGGAGCAAGAGAGAGAGAGCAGGAGAGAGAGGGAGCAGGAGAAAGGGAGCAGGAGAGGGCAGGAGAGAGAGGGAGCAGGAGAGAGAGAGCAGGAGAGAGAGGGGAGAGAGGGAGCAGGAGAGAAAGGGAGCAGGAGAGAGAGAGCAGGAGACAGGGAGCAGTAGAGAGAGGGACCAGGAGAGAGAGAGAAAGTGAGGGAGCAGGAGAGAGAGAGCAGGAGAGAGAGGGAGAGAGAGAGAGAGAGAGAGAGAGAGAGAGAGAGCAGTTGAGAGAGAGAGAGGGAGCAGGAGAGAGAGCGCAGGAGAGTGGGAGCAGGAGAAAGAGGGAGCAGGAGCGAGAGAGCAGGAGAGAGATGGAGCAGGAGAGAGGGAGCAGTAGAGAGAGGGACCAGGAGAGAGAGAGAAAGTGAGGGAGCAGGAGAGAGAGAGCAGGAGAGAGAGGGAGAGAGAGAGAGAGAGAGAGAGAGAGAGAGCAGTTGAGAGAGAGAGAGGGAGCAGGAGAGAGAGCGCAGGAGAGTGGGAGCAGCAGAGAGAGGGAGCAGGAGAGAGGGAGCAGGAGAGAGACGGAGCAAGAGAGACAGAGCAGGAGAGAGGGAGCAGGAGAGAGAGGGAGCAGGAGAAAGAAAGCAGGATAGAGGGAGCAGGGGAGAGAGAGCAGGAGAGAGAGGGAGCAGGAGAGAGAGGGAGCAGGAGAGAGGGAGCAGGGGAGAGAGAGGGAGCAGGAGAGAGAGGGAGCAAGAGAGAGAGAGCAGCGAGCAGGGGAGAGAGAGGGAGCAGGAGAGAGAGGGAGCAAGAGAGAGGGAGCAGGATAGAGAGGGAGCAGGAGAGAGGGAGCAGGAGAGAGAGGGAGCAAGAGAGAGAGAGCAGGAGAGAGAGGGAGCAGGAGAGAGAGGGAGCAGGAGAGAGGGAGCAGTTGAGAGAGGGAGCAGGAGAGGGAGGGAGCAGGAGAGAGGGGGAGCAGGAGAGAGGAAGCAGGAGAGAGAGGGCGCAAGAGAGAGAGAGCAGGAGAGAGAGGGAGCAGGAGAGAGAGGGAGCAGGAGAGAGGGAGCAGGAGAGCGAGGGAGCAGGAGAGGGGGAGCAGGAGAGAGAGGGAGCAGGAGAGAGGGAGCAGGAGAGAGAGGGAGCAGGGGAGAGGGAGCTGGAGAGAGAGGGAGCAGGAGAGAGGGAGCTGGAGAGAGAGGGAACAGAAGAGAGAGGGAGCAGGAGAGAGAGGGAGCAGGAGAGAGGGAACAGGAGAGAGAGGGAGCAGGAGAGAGAGGGAGCAGGAGAGCGAGGGAACAGGAGAGAGAGGGAGCAGGAGAGAGACAGCAGGAGAGAGAGAGAGCAGGAGAGAGAGGGAGCAGGAGAGAGAGAGAAAGAGAGTGAGAGCAGGAGAGAGAGGGAGCATGAGAAAGAAGCAGTAGAGAGAGAGAGCAGGAGAGAGGGAGCAGGAGAGAGAGAGCAGGAGAGAGAGGGAGCAGGAAAGAGGGGGAGCAGGAGAGAGGGAGCAGGAGAGAGAGGGAGCAGGAGAGAGAGAGCAGGAGAGAGAGGGAGCAGGAGAGAGAGGGAGCAGGAGAGAGAGCAGCAGAGAGAGAGAGAGCAGGAGAGAGAGGGAGCAGGAGAGAGAGAGCAGGAGAGAGAGGGAGCAGGAGAGAGAGAGCAGGAGAGAGAGGGAGCAGGATAGAGAGGGAGCAGGAGAGAGGGAGCAGGGGAAAGAGGGAGCAGGAGAGAGAGGGAGCAGGAGAGAGGTAGCAGGAGAGAGAGGGAGCAAGAGAGAGGGAGCAGGAGAGAGAGGGAGCAGGAGAGAGAGAGAGCAGGAGAGAGAGAGAGGGAGCAGGGGAGAGAGAGCAGGAGAGAAAGGGAGCAGGAGAGAGAGAGCAGCAGAGAGAGACAGAGCAGGAGAGAGAGGGAGCAGGAGAGAGAGAGCAGGAGAGAGGGAGCAGGGGAGAGAGAGTAGGAGAGAGAGGGAGCAGGAGAGAGAGGGAGCAGGGGAGAGGGAGCAGGGGAGAGAGAGGGAGCAGGAGAGAGAGTGAGCAAGAGAGAGAGAGCAGGGAGCAGGGGAGAGAGAGGGAGCAGGAGAGAGAGGGAGCAAGAGAGAGAGAGCAGGAGAGAGAGAGGGAGCTGAAGAGAGGGAGCAGGAGAGAGAGGGAGCAGGAGAGAGAGGGAGCAGGAGAGAGGAAGCAGGAGAGAGAGGGAGCAAGAGGGAGAGAGAGCAGGAGAGAGAGGGAGCAGGAGAGAGAGGGAGCAGGAGAGAGAGAGCAGGAGAGCGAGGGAGCAGGAGAGGGGGAGCAGGAGAGAGAGGGAGCAGGAGAGAGGGAGCAGTAGAGAGAGGGAGCAGGAGAGAGAGGGAGCAGGGGAGAGGGAGCTGGAGAGAGAGGGAGCAGGAGAGAGGGAGCTGGAGAGAGAGGGAACAGAAGAGAGAGGGAGCAGGAGAGAGAGGGAGCAGGAGAGAGGGAACAGGAGAGAGAGGGAGCAGGAGAGAGAGGGAGCAGGAGAGCGAGGGAACAGGAGAGAGAGGGAGCAGGAGAGAGACAGCAGGAGAGAGAGAGAGCAGGAGAGAGATGGAGCAGGAGAGAGAGAGAAAGAGAGTGAGAGCAGGAGAGAGAGGGAGCATGAGAAAGAAGCAGTAGAGAGAGAGAACAGGAGAGAGGGAGCAGGAGAGAGAGAGCAGGAGAGAGAGGGAGCAGGAAAGAGGGGGAGCAGGAGAGAGAGAGCAGGAGAGAGGGAGCAGGAGAGAGAGGGAGCAGGAGAGAGAGAGCAGGAGAGAGACAGAGAGGGGGAGAGAGAGCAGGAGAGAGAGGGAGCAGGAGAGAGAGAGCAGCAGAGAGAGAGAGCGCAGGAGAGAGAGGGAGCAGGAGAGAGAGAGCAGGAGAGAGAGGGAGCAGGAGAGAGAGGGAGCAAGAGAGAGAGAGCAGGAGAGAGAGGGAGCAGGAGAGAGAGGGAGCAGGAGAGAGGGAGCAGGAGAGAGGGAGCAGGAAAGAGAGGGAGCAGGAGAGAGGGAGGAGGAGAGAGGGAGCAGGAGAGAGAGGGAGCAGGAGAGAGAGAGAGAGCAGGAGAGAGAGGGAGCAGGAGAGAGAAAGCAGGAGAGAGAGAGCGCAGGAGAAAGAGGGAGCAGGAGAGAGAGGAAGCAGGAGAGAGAGGCAACAGGAGAGAGGGGGAGCAGGAGAGAGGAAGCAAGAGAGAGAGGGAGCAGGAGAGCGAGGGAGCAGGAGAGAGGGTGCCGGAGAGAGAGAGCAGGAGAGAGAGAGGGCAGGAGAAAGAGGGAGCAGGAGAGAGAGGAAGCAGGAGAGAGAGCAGGAGAGAGGGAGCAAGAGAGAGAGAGCAGGACAGAGGGAGCAAGAGAGAGGGAACAAGAGAGAGAGAGCAGGAGAGAGTGAGCAGGAGAGAGGGAGCAGGAGAGAGAGAGAGCAGGAGAGAGAGGGATCAGGAGAGAGGGAGCAGGAGAGAGAGAGCAGGAGAGAGGGAGCAAGAGAGAGGGAGCAAGAGAGAGAGAGCAGGAGAGAGAGGGAGCAGGAGAAAGGGAGCAGGAGAGGGCAGGAGAGAGAGGGAGCAGGAGAGAGAGAGCAGGAGAGAGAGGGGAGAGAGGGAGCAGGAGAGAAAGGGAGCAGGAGAGAGAGAGCAGGAGACAGGGAGCAGTAGAGAGAGGGACCAGGAGAGAGAGAGAAAGTGAGGGAGCAGGAGAGAGAGAGCAGGAGAGAGAGGGAGAGAGAGAGAGAGAGAGAGAGAGAGAGAGAGAGCAGTTGAGAGAGAGAGAGGGAGCAGGAGAGAGAGCGCAGGAGAGTGGGAGCAGGAGAAAGAGGGAGCAGGAGCGAGAGAGCAGGAGAGAGATGGAGCAGGAGAGAGGGAGCAGTAGAGAGAGGGACCAGGAGAGAGAGAGAAAGTGAGGGAGCAGGAGAGAGAGAGCAGGAGAGAGAGGGAGAGAGAGAGAGAGAGAGAGAGAGAGAGAGCAGTTGAGAGAGAGAGAGGGAGCAGGAGAGAGAGCGCAGGAGAGTGGGAGCAGCAGAGAGAGGGAGCAGGAGAGAGGGAGCAGGAGAGAGACGGAGCAAGAGAGACAGAGCAGGAGAGAGGGAGCAGGAGAGAGAGGGAGCAGGAGAAAGAAAGCAGGATAGAGGGAGCAGGGGAGAGAGAGCAGGAGAGAGAGGGAGCAGGAGAGAGAGGGAGCAGGAGAGAGGGAGCAGGGGAGAGAGAGGGAGCAGGAGAGAGAGGGAGCAAGAGAGAGAGAGCAGCGAGCAGGGGAGAGAGAGGGAGCAGGAGAGAGAGGGAGCAAGAGAGAGGGAGCAGGATAGAGAGGGAGCAGGAGAGAGGGAGCAGGAGAGAGAGGGAGCAAGAGAGAGAGAGCAGGAGAGAGAGGGAGCAGGAGAGAGAGGGAGCAGGAGAGAGGGAGCAGTTGAGAGAGGGAGCAGGAGAGGGAGGGAGCAGGAGAGAGGGGGAGCAGGAGAGAGGAAGCAGGAGAGAGAGGGCGCAAGAGAGAGAGAGCAGGAGAGAGAGGGAGCAGGAGAGAGAGGGAGCAGGAGAGAGGGAGCAGGAGAGCGAGGGAGCAGGAGAGGGGGAGCAGGAGAGAGAGGGAGCAGGAGAGAGGGAGCAGGAGAGAGAGGGAGCAGGGGAGAGGGAGCTGGAGAGAGAGGGAGCAGGAGAGAGGGAGCTGGAGAGAGAGGGAACAGAAGAGAGAGGGAGCAGGAGAGAGAGGGAGCAGGAGAGAGGGAACAGGAGAGAGAGGGAGCAGGAGAGAGAGGGAGCAGGAGAGCGAGGGAACAGGAGAGAGAGGGAGCAGGAGAGAGACAGCAGGAGAGAGAGAGAGCAGGAGAGAGAGGGAGCAGGAGAGAGAGAGAAAGAGAGTGAGAGCAGGAGAGAGAGGGAGCATGAGAAAGAAGCAGTAGAGAGAGAGAGCAGGAGAGAGGGAGCAGGAGAGAGAGAGCAGGAGAGAGAGGGAGCAGGAAAGAGGGGGAGCAGGAGAGAGGGAGCAGGAGAGAGAGGGAGCAGGAGAGAGAGGGAGCAGGAGAGAGAGCAGCAGAGAGAGAGAGAGCAGGAGAGAGAGGGAGCAGGAGAGAGAGAGCAGGAGAGAGAGGGAGCAGGAGAGAGAGAGCAGGAGAGAGAGGGAGCAGGATAGAGAGGGAGCAGGAGAGAGGGAGCAGGGGAAAGAGGGAGCAGGAGAGAGAGGGAGCAGGAGAGAGGTAGCAGGAGAGAGAGGGAGCAAGAGAGAGGGAGCAGGAGAGAGAGGGAGCAGGAGAGAGAGAGAGCAGGAGAGAGAGAGAGGGAGCAGGGGAGAGAGAGCAGGAGAGAAAGGGAGCAGGAGAGAGAGAGCAGCAGAGAGAGACAGAGCAGGAGAGAGAGGGAGCAGGAGAGAGAGAGCAGGAGAGAGGGAGCAGGGGAGAGAGAGTAGGAGAGAGAGGGAGCAGGAGAGAGAGGGAGCAGGGGAGAGGGAGCAGGGGAGAGAGAGGGAGCAGGAGAGAGAGTGAGCAAGAGAGAGAGAGCAGGGAGCAGGGGAGAGAGAGGGAGCAGGAGAGAGAGGGAGCAAGAGAGAGAGAGCAGGAGAGAGAGAGGGAGCTGAAGAGAGGGAGCAGGAGAGAGAGGGAGCAGGAGAGAGAGGGAGCAGGAGAGAGGAAGCAGGAGAGAGAGGGAGCAAGAGGGAGAGAGAGCAGGAGAGAGAGGGAGCAGGAGAGAGAGGGAGCAGGAGAGAGAGAGCAGGAGAGCGAGGGAGCAGGAGAGGGGGAGCAGGAGAGAGAGGGAGCAGGAGAGAGGGAGCAGTAGAGAGAGGGAGCAGGAGAGAGAGGGAGCAGGGGAGAGGGAGCTGGAGAGAGAGGGAGCAGGAGAGAGGGAGCTGGAGAGAGAGGGAACAGAAGAGAGAGGGAGCAGGAGAGAGAGGGAGCAGGAGAGAGGGAACAGGAGAGAGAGGGAGCAGGAGAGAGAGGGAGCAGGAGAGCGAGGGAACAGGAGAGAGAGGGAGCAGGAGAGAGACAGCAGGAGAGAGAGAGAGCAGGAGAGAGATGGAGCAGGAGAGAGAGAGAAAGAGAGTGAGAGCAGGAGAGAGAGGGAGCATGAGAAAGAAGCAGTAGAGAGAGAGAACAGGAGAGAGGGAGCAGGAGAGAGAGAGCAGGAGAGAGAGGGAGCAGGAAAGAGGGGGAGCAGGAGAGAGAGAGCAGGAGAGAGGGAGCAGGAGAGAGAGGGAGCAGGAGAGAGAGAGCAGGAGAGAGACAGAGAGGGGGAGAGAGAGCAGGAGAGAGAGGGAGCAGGAGAGAGAGAGCAGCAGAGAGAGAGAGCGCAGGAGAGAGAGGGAGCAGGAGAGAGAGAGCAGGAGAGAGAGGGAGCAGGAGAGAGAGGGAGCAAGAGAGAGAGAGCAGGAGAGAGAGAGGGAGCAGGAGAGAGAGGGAGCAGGAGAGAGGGAGCAGGAGAGAGAGGGAGCAAGAGAGAGGCAGCAGGAGAGAGAGGGAGCAGGAGAGAGAGGGAGCAGGAGAGGGAGCAGGAGAGAGAGAGAGCAGGAGAGAGAGAGAGAGAGAGCAGGGGAGAGAGATCAGGAGAGAGAGGGAGCAGAGAGAGAGAGAGCAGCAGAGAGAGAGGGAGCAGGAGAGAGAGAGCAGGAGAGAGAGACAGCGGGAGAGAGAGGAGAGAGAGACAGCAGGAGCGAGAGGGAGCAGGAGAGAGAGGGAGCAGGAGATGGGGAGCAGGAGAGAGAGGGATCAGGAGCGAGAGAGCAGGAGAGAGATGGAGCAGGAGAGAGAAAGAGCAGGAGAGAGAGGGAGCAGGAGAGAGAGAGCAGGAGAGAGAGGGAGCAGGGGAGAGGGAGCAGGAGAGAGAAAGAGCAGGAAAGCGAGGGAGCAGGAGAGAGAGCAGGAGAGAGAGGGAGCAGGGGAGAGGGAGCAGGAGAGAAAAAGAGCAGGAGAGAGAGGGAGCAGGAGAGAGAGAGCAGGAGAGAGAGGGAGCAGGAGAGAGGGCGAGCAGGAGAGAGGAAGCAAGAGAGAGAGGGAGTAGGAGAGCGAGCGAGCAGGAGAGAGGGTGCCGGAGAGAGAGAGCAGGAGAGAGAGGGAGCAGGAGAGAGAGGGAGCAGGAGAGAGGGTGTAGGAGAGAGGGAGCAGGAAAGAGAGGGAGCAGGAGAGAGGGAGGAGGAGAGAGGGAGCAGGAGAGAGAGGGAGCTTGAGAGAGAGAGCAGGAGAGAGAGGGAGCAGGAGAGAGAAAGCAGGGGAGAGAGAGAGCAGGAGAGAGAGGGAGCAAGAGAGAGAGGGAGCAGGAGAGAGAGGGAGCAGGAGAGAGAGCGAGCAGGAGAGAGAGGGAGCAGGAGAGAGGGGGAGCAGGAGAGAGGAAGCAAGAGAGAGAGGGAGCAGGAGAGAGAGGGAGCAGGAGAGCGAGAGCAGGAGAGAGAAGGAGCAGGGGAGAGGGAGCAGGAGAGAGAAAGAGCAGGAGAGAGAGGGAGCAGGAGAGAGAGAGCAGGAGAGAGAGGCAACAGGAGAGAGGGGGAGCAGGAGAGAGGAAGCAAGAGAGAGAGGGAGCAGGAGAGCGAGGGAGCAGGAGAGAGGGTGCCGGAGAGAGAGAGCAGGAGAGAGAGAGGGCAGGAGAAAGAGGGAGCAGGAGAGAGAGGAAGCAGGAGAGAGAGCAGGAGAGAGGGAGCAAGAGAGAGAGAGCAGGACAGAGGGAGCAAGAGAGAGGGAACAAGAGAGAGAGAGCAGGAGAGAGTGAGCAGGAGAGAGGGAGCAGGAGAGAGAGAGAGCAGGAGAGAGAGGGATCAGGAGAGAGGGAGCAGGAGAGAGAGAGCAGGAGAGAGGGAGCAAGAGAGAGGGAGCAAGAGAGAGAGAGCAGCAGAGAGAGGGAGCAGGAGAAAGGGAGCAGGAGAGGGCAGGAGAGAGAGGGAGCAGGAGAGAGAGAGCAGGAGAGAGAGGGGAGAGAGGGAGCAGGAGAGAAAGGGAGCAGGAGAGAGAGAGCAGGAGACAGGGAGCAGTAGAGAGAGGGACCAGGAGAGAGAGAGAAAGTGAGGGAGCAGGAGAGAGAGAGCAGGAGAGAGAGGGAGAGAGAGAGAGAGAGAGAGAGAGAGAGAGAGAGCAGTTGAGAGAGAGAGAGGGAGCAGGAGAGAGAGCGCAGGAGAGTGGGAGCAGGAGAAAGAGGGAGCAGGAGCGAGAGAGCAGGAGAGAGATGGAGCAGGAGAGAGGGAGCAGTAGAGAGAGGGACCAGGAGAGAGAGAGAAAGTGAGGGAGCAGGAGAGAGAGAGCAGGAGAGAGAGGGAGAGAGAGAGAGAGAGAGAGAGAGAGAGAGAGAGCAGTTGAGAGAGAGAGAGGGAGCAGGAGAGAGAGCGCAGGAGAGTGGGAGCAGCAGAGAGAGGGAGCAGGAGAGAGGGAGCAGGAGAGAGACGGAGCAAGAGAGACAGAGCAGGAGAGAGAGGGAGCAGGAGAGAGAGGGAGCAGGAGAAAGAAAGCAGGATAGAGGGAGCAGGGGAGAGAGAGCAGGAGAGAGAGGGAGCAGGAGAGAGAGGGAGCAGGAGAGAGGGAGCAGGGGAGAGAGAGGGAGCAGGAGAGAGAGGGAGCAAGAGAGAGAGAGCAGCGAGCAGGGGAGAGAGAGGGAGCAGGAGAGAGAGGGAGCAAGAGAGAGGGAGGGAGCAGGAGAGAGGGGGAGCAGGAAAGAGAGGGAGCAGGGGAGAGGGAGCTGGAGAGAGAGGGAGCAGAAGAGAGAGAGCAGGAGATTGGGAGCAGATAAGAGGGGGAGCAGGAGAGAGAGAGCAGGAGAGAGGGAGCAGGAGAGAGAGGGAGCAGGAGAGAGAGAGCAGGAGAGAGACAGAGAGGGGGAGAGAGAGCAGGAGAGAGAGGGAACAGGAGAGAGGGGGAGCAAGAGAGAGGAAGCAAGAGAGAGAGGGAGCAGGAGAGTGAGGGAGCAGGAGAGAGGGTGCCGGAGAGAGAGAGCAGGAGAGAGAGGGAGCAGGAGAGAGAGGGAGCAGGAGAGAGGGAGCAGGAGAGAGGGAGCAGGAAAGAGAGGGAGCAGGAGAGAGGGAGGAGGAGAGAGGGAGCAGGAGAGAGAGGGAGCAGGAGAGAGAGAGAGAGCAGGAGAGAGAGGGAGCAGGAGAGAGAAAGCAGGAGAGAGAGAGCGCAGGAGAAAGAGGGAGCAGGAGAGAGAGGAAGCAGGAGAGAGAGCAGGAGAGAGGGAGCAAGAGGGAGCGAGCAGGACAGAGGGAGCAAGAGAAAGGGAACAAGAGAGAGAGAGCAGGAGAGAGGGAGCAGGAGAGAGGGAGCAGGAGAGAGAGAGAGCAGGAGAGAGAGGGATCAGGAGTGAGGGAGCAGGAGAGAGAGAGCAGGAGAGAGGGAGCAAGAGAGAGAGAGCAGGAGAGAGGGAGCAGGAGAGGGAGCAAGAGAGAGAGGGAGCAAGAGAGAGAGAGCAGGAGAGAGGGAGCAGGGGAGAGAGAGGGAGCGAGAGAGCAGCAGAGATGGAGCAGGGGAGAGAGAGGGAGCAGGAGAGAGAGGGAGCAAGAGAGAGAGAGCAGGAGAGAGAGGGAACAGGAGAGAGAGGGAGCAGGAGAGATGGAGCAGGAGAGAGACGGAGCAAGAGAGAGAGAGCAGGAGAGAGAGGGAGCAGGAGAGAGAGGGAGCAGGAGAGAGAGGAAGCAGGAGAGAGAGGGAGCAGGAGAGGGGGAGCAGGAGAGAGGGAGCAGGAGAGAGAGAGCAGGAGAGAGAGGGAGCAGGAAAGAGGGGGAGCAGGAGAGAGAGAGCAGGAGAGAGGGAGCAGGAGAGAGAGGGAGCAGGAGAGAGAGAGCAGGAGAGAGACAGAGAGGGGGAGAGAGAGCAGGAAAGAGACGGAGCAGGAGAGAGAGCAGCAGAGAGAGAGAGAGCAGGAGAGAGAGGTAGCAGGAGAGAGAGAGCAGGAGAGAGGGAGCAGGAGAGAGAGAGCAGGAGAGAGAGGGAGCAGGAGAGAGAGGGAGCAGCAGAGAGGGAGCAGGGGAAAGAGGGAGCAGGAGAGAGAGGGAGCAGGAGAGAGGGAGCAAGAGAGAGGGAGCAGGAGAGAGAGGGAGCAGGAGAGAGAGAGTGCAGGAGAGAGAGAGAGGGAGCAGGGGAGAGAGAGCAGGAGAGAAAGGGAGCAGGAGAGAGAGAGCAGGAGAGAGAGGGAGCAGGAGAGAGAGGGAGCAGGGGAGAGGGAGCAGGGGAGAGAGAGCAGGAGAGAGGGAGCAGGAAAGAGAGGGAGCAGGAGAGAGAGGGAGCAGGAGAGAGAGGGAGCAGGAGAGAGAGGGAGCAGGAGAGAGAGGGAGCAGGAGAGAGAGAGAGCAGGAGAGAGAGGGAGCAGGAGAGAGAAAGCAGGAGAGAGAGAGCGCAGGAGAAAGAGGGAGCAGGAGAGAGAGGAAGCAGGAGAGAGAGCAGGAGAGAGGGAGCAAGAGGGAGCGAGCAGGACAGAGGGAGCAAGAGAGAGGGAACAAGAGAGAGAGAGCAGGAGAGAGGGAGCAGGAGAGAGGGAGCAGGAGAGAGAGAGCAGGAGAGAGGGAGCAAGAGAGAGAGAGCAGGAGAGAGGGAGCAGGAGAGGGAGCAAGAGTGAGAGGGAGCAAGAGTGAGAGGGAGCAAGAGAGAGAGAGCAGGAGAGAGAGAGAGCAGGAGAGAGGGAGCAAGAGAGAGAGAGCAGGAGAGGGCAGGAGAGAGAGGGAGCAGGAGAGAGCAGGAGAGAGAGGTGAGAGAGGGAGCAGGAGAGAAAGGGAGCAGGAGAGAGAGAGCAGGAGAGAGGGAGCAGTAAAGAGAGGGACCAGGAGAGAGAGAGAGAGAGAGAGGGAGCAGGAGAGAGAGAGCAGGAGAGAGAGGGAGAGAGAGAGAGAGAGAGAGAGCAGGAGAGAGAGAGAGAGGGAGCAGGAGAGAGAGAGCACGAGAGAGGGAGCAGGAGAGAGAGGGAGCAGGAGAGAGAGAGAGCAGGAGAGAGGGAGCAGGGGAGAGAGAGGGAGCGAGAGAGCAGCAGAGATAGAGCAGGGGAGAGAGAGGGAGCAGGAGAGAGAGGGAGCAAGGGAGAGAGAGCAGGAGAGAGAGGGAACAGGAGAGAGAGGGAGCAGGAGAGATGGAGCATGAGAGAGACGGAGCAAGAGAGAGAGAGCAGGAGAGAGAGGGAGCAGGAGAGAGAGGGAGCAGGAGAGAGAGGAAGCAGGAGAGAGAGGGAGCAGGAGAGAGAGGGAGCAGGAGAGGGGGAGCAGGAGAGAGAGAGCAGGAGAGAGGGAGCAGGAGAGAGAGGGAGCAAGATAGAGAGACCCAGAGAGAGTGGGAGCAGGAGAAAGAGGGAGCAGGAGAGGGGGAGCAGGAGAGAGGGAGCAGGAGAGAGAGGGAGCAGGAGAGAGGGAGCAGGAGAGAGAGGGAACAGGAGTGAGGGAGCAAGAGAGAGAGAGCAGGAGAGAGAGCAGGAGAGAGAGGGAGCAGGAGAGAGAGAGCAGGAGAGAGAGGGAGCAGGAGAGAGAGGGAGCAGGAGAGAGGGAGCAGGAGAGAGAGCGCAGGAGAGAGAGGGAACAGGAGAGAGGGAGCAAGAGAGAGAGAGCAGGAGAGAGACTGAGCAGGAGAGAGTGGGAGCAGGAGAGAGGGAGCAAGAGAGAGAGAGCAGGAGAGAGAGAGCAGGAGAGGAGGGAGCAGGAGAGAGAGAGCAGGAGAGAGAGGGAGCAGGAGAGAGGGAGCAGGAGAGAGAGGGAGCAAGAGAGAGAGAGCAGGAGAGAGGGGGAGCAAGAGAGAGAGAGAGGGAGCTGGGGAGAGAGAGCAGGAGAGAAAGGGAGCAGGAGAGAGAGAGCAGCAGAGAGAGAGAGAGCAGGGGAGAGAGGGAGCAGGAGAGAGAGAGCAGGAGAGAGGGAGCAGGAGAGAGAGAGAGCAGGAGAGAGAGGGAGCAGGAGAGAGAGGGAGCAGGAGAGAGGGAGCAGGGGAGAGAGAGGGAGTTGGAGAGAGAGGGAGCAAGAGAGAGAGGGAGCAGGAAGGAGAGAGGGAGCAGGAGAGAGAGGGAGCAAGAGAGAGAGAGCAGGAGAGAGGGGGAGCAGGAGAGAGAGAGCAGGAGAGAAAGGGAGCAGGAGAGAGAGGGAGCAGGAGAGAGAGGGAGCAGGAGAGAGGGAGCAGGAGAGAGAGAGCAGGAGAGAGGGAGCAGGAGAGAGGGAGCAGGAGAGAGAGGGAGCAGGAGAGAGGGAGCAGGAGAGAGAGAGGGAGCAGGAGAGAGAGGGAGCAGGAGAGAGGGAGCAGGAGAGAGAGGGAGCAAGAGAGAGAGAGAGGGAGCAGGGGAGAGAGAGCAGGAGAGAAAGGGAGCAGGAGAGAGAGAGCAGCAGAGAGAGAGAGAGCAGGAGAGAGAGGGAGCAGGAGAGAGAGAGCAGGAGAGAGGGAGCAGGAGAGAGAGAGAGCAGGAGAGAGAGGGAGCAGGAGAGAGAGGGAGCAGGAGAGAGGGAGCAGGGGAGAGAGAGGGAGTTGGAGAGAGAGGGAGCAAGAGAGAGAGAGCAGGGAGCAGGGGAGAGAGAGGGAGCAGGAGAGAGAGGGAGCAAGAGAGAGAGAGCAGGAGAGAGAGAGGGAGCTGAAGAGAGGGAGCAGGAGAGAGAGGGAGCAGGAGAGAGAGGGAGCAGGAGAGAGAGGGAGCAAGAGAGAGAGAGAGCAGGAGAGAGCGGGAGCAGTAGAGAGAGGGAGCAGGAGAGAGGGAGCAGAAGAGCGAGGGAGCAGGAGAGGGGGAGCAGGAGAGAGAGGGAGCAGGAGAGAGGGAGCAGGAGAGAGAGGGAGCAGGAGAGAGAGGGAGCAGGAGAGAGGGAGCTGGAGAGAGAGGGAACAGAAGAGAGAGGGAGCAGGAGAGAGAGGGAGCAGGAGAGAGGGAACAGGAGAGAGAGGGAGCAGGAGAGAGAGGGAGCAGGAGAGCGAGGGAACAGGAGAGAGAGGGAGCAGGAGAGAGACAGCAGGAGAGAGAGAGAGCAGGAGAGAGAGGGAGCAGGAGAGAGAGAGAAAGAGAGTGAGAGCAGGAGAGAGAGGGAGCATGAGAAAGAAGCAGTAGAGAGAGAGAGCAGGAGAGAGGGAGCAGGAGAGAGAGAGCAGGAGAGAGAGGGAGCAGGAAAGAGGGGGAGCAGAAGATAGAGAGCAGGAGAGAGGGAGCAGGAGAGAGAGGGAGCAGGAGAGAGAGAGCAGGAGAGAGACAGAGAGGGGGAGAGAGAGCAGGAGAGAGAGGGAGCAGGAGAGAGAGAGCAGGAGAGAGGGAGCAAGAGAGAGAGAGCAGGAGAGAGGGAGCAGGAGAGGGAGCAAGAGAGAGGCAGCAAGAGAGAGAGAGCAGGAGAGAGAGGGAGCAGGAGAGAGGGAGCAGGAGAGGGCAGGAGAGAGAGGGAGCAGGAGAGAGAGACAGGAGAGAGAGGGGAGAGAGGGAGCAGGAAAGAAAGGGAGCAGGAGAGAGAGAGCAGGAGAGAGGGAGCAGTAGAGAGAGGGACCAGGAGAGAGTGAGAAAGTGAGGGAGCAGGAGAGAGAGAGCAGGAGAGAGAGGGAGAGAGAGAGAGAGAGAGAGAGAGAGCAGTTGAGAGAGTGAGAGGGAGCAGGAGAGAGAGAGCAGGAGAGTGGGAGCAGGAGAGAGAGGGAGCAGGAGAGAGGGAGCAGGAGAGAGACGGAGCAAGAGAGACAGAGCAGGAGAGAGAGGGAGCAGGAGAGAGAGGGAGCAGGAAAAAAAAGCAGGAGAGAGGGAGCAGGGGAGAGAGAGCAGGAGAGAGAGGGAGCAGGAGAGAGAGGGAGCAGGAGAGAGGGAGCAGGGGAGAGAGAGGGAGCAGGAGAGAGAGGGAGCAAGAGAGAGAGAGCAGGGAGCAGGGGAGAGAGAGGGAGCAGGAGAGAGAGGGAGCAAGAGAGAGGGAGCAGGAGAGAGAGGGAGCAGGAGAGAGGGAGCAGGAGAGAGAGGGAGCAAGAGAGAGAGAGCAGGAGAGAGAGGGAGCAGGAGAGAGAGGGAGCAGGAGAGAGGGAGCAGTTGAGAGAGGGAGCAGGAGAGGGAGGGAGCAGGAGAGAGTGGGAGCAGGAAAGAGAGGGAGCAGGGGAGAGGGAGCTGGAGAGAGAGGGAGCAGGAGAGAGGGAGCAGGAGAGAGAGGGAACAGAAGAGAGAGGAAGCAGGAGAGAGAGGGAGCAGGAGAGAGAGGGAGCAGGAGAGAGAGAGCAGGAGAGTGAGAGCAGGAGAGAGAGGGAGCAGGAGAAAGAAGCAGTAGAGAGAGAGAGCAGGAGAGAGGGAGCAGAAGAGAGAGAGCAGGAGATTGGGAGCAGGAAAGAGGGGGAGCAGGAGAGAGAGAGGAGGAGAAAGGGAGCAGGAGAGAGAGGGAGCAGGAGAGAGAGAGCAGGAGAGAGACAGAGAGGGGGAGAGAGAGCAGGAGAGAGAGGGAACAGGAGAGAGGGGGAGCAAGAGAGAGGAAGCAAGAGAGAGAGGGAGCAGGAGAGTGAGGGAGCAGGAGAGAGGGTGCCGGAGAGAGAGAGCAGGAGAGAGAGGGAGCAGGAGAGAGAGGGAGCAGGAGAGAGGGAGCAGGAGAGAGGGAGCAGGAAAGAGAGGGAGCAGGAGAGAGGGAGGAGGAGAGAGGGAGCAGGAGAGAGAGGGAGCAGGAGAGAGAGAGAGAGCAGGAGAGAGAGGGAGCAGGAGAGAGAAAGCAGGAGAGAGAGAGCGCAGGAGAAAGAGGGAGCAGGAGAGAGAGGAAGCAGGAGAGAGAGCAGGAGAGAGGGAGCAAGAGGGAGCGAGCAGGACAGAGGGAGCAAGAGAAAGGGAACAAGAGAGAGAGAGCAGGAGAGAGGGAGCAGGAGAGAGGGAGCAGGAGAGAGAGAGCAGGAGAGAGAGGGATCAGGAGTGAGGGAGCAGGAGAGAGAGAGCAGGAGAGAGGGAGCAAGAGAGAGAGAGCAGGAGAGAGGGAGCAGGAGAGGGAGCAAGAGAGAGAGGTAGCAAGAGAGAGAGAGCAGGAGAGAGGGAGCAGGGGAGAGAGAGGGAGCGAGAGAGCAGCAGAGATGGAGCAGGGGAGAGAGAGGGAGCAGGACAGAGAGGGAGCAAGAGAGAGAGAGCAGGAGAGAGAGGGAACAGGAGAGAGAGGGAGCAGGAGAGATGGAGCAGGAGAGAGACGGAGCAAGAGAGAGAGAGCAGGAGAGAGAGGGAGCAGGAGAGAGAGTGAGCAGGAGAGAGAGGAAGCAGGAGAGAGAGGGAGCAGGAGAGGGGGAGCAGGAGAGAGAGAGCAGGAGAGAGGGAGCAGGAGAGAGAGGGAGCAAGAGAGAGAGAGCAGGAGAGACAGGGAGCAGGAGAGGGGGAGCAGGAGAGAGAGAGCAGGAGAGAGGGAGCAGGAGAGAGAGGGAGCAAGAGAGAGAGAGCCGGAGAGAGTGGGAGCAGGAGAAAGAGGGAGCAGTAGAAGGGGAGCAGGAGAGAGGGAGCAGGAGAGAGAGGGAGCAGGAGAGAGGGAGCAGGAGAGAGAGGGAACAGGAGTGAGGGAGCAAGAGAGAGAGAGCAGGAGAGAGAGCAGGAGAGAGAGGGAGCAGGAGAGAGAGAGCAGGAGAGAGAGGGAGCAGGAGAGAGAGGGAGCAGGAGAGAGGGAGCAGGAGAGAGAGCGCAGGAGAGAGAGGGAACAGGAGAGAGGGAGCAAGAGAGAGAGAGCAGGAGAGAGAGTGAGCAGGAGAGAGTGGGAGCAGGAGAGAGTGCAGGAGAGAGAGGGAGCAGGAGAGAGAGAGCAGGAGAGAGAGGGAGCAGGAGAGAGAGGGAGCAGGAGAGAGGGAGCAGGAGAGAGAGCGCAGGAGAGAGAGGGAACAGGAGAGAGGGAGCAAGAGAGAGAGAGCAGGAGAGAGAGTGAGCAGGAGAGAGTGGGAGCAGGAGAGAGGGAGCAAGAGAGAGAGAGCAGGAGAGAGAGAGCAGGAGAGGAGGGAGCAGGAGAGGGAGCAGGAGAGAGAGGGAGCAGGAGAGAGGGAGCAGGAGAGAGAGTGAGCAGGAGAGAAAAGGAGCAGGAGAGAGAGGGAGCAGGAAGGAGAGAGGGAGCAGGAGAGAGAGGGAGCAAGAGAGAGAGAGCAGGAGAGAGGGGGAGCATGAGAGAGAGAGCAGGAGAGAAAGGGAGCAGGAGAGAGAGGGAGCAGCAGAGAGAGGGAGCAGGAGCGAGGGAGCAGGAGAGAGAGAGCAGGAGAGAGGGAGCAGGAGAGAGAGAGCAGGAGAGAGAGGGAGCAGGAGAGAGGGAGCAGGAGAGCGAGATGGAGCAGGAAAGAGAGGGAGCAGGAGAGAGGGAGCAGGAGAGAGAGGGAGCAAGAGAGAGGGAGCAGGAGAGAGAGGGAGCAGGAGAGAGAGAGAGCAGGAGAGAGAGAGAGGGAGCAGGGGAGAGAGAGCAGGAGAGAAAGGGAGCAGGAGAGAGAGAGCAGCAGAGAGAGAGAGAGCAGGAGAGAGAGGGAGCAGGAGAGAGAGAGCAGGAGAGAGGGAGCAGGGGAGAGAGAGCAGGAGAGAGAGGGAGCAGGAGAGAGAGGGAGCAGGAGAGAGGGAGCAGGAGAGAGAGGGAGCAAGAGAGAGGGAGCAGGAGAGAGAGGGAGCAGGAGAGAGAGAGAGCAGGAGAGAGAGAGAGGGAGCAGAGGAGAGAGAGCAGGTGAGAAAGGGAGCAGGAGAGAGAGAGCAGCAGAGAAAGAGAGAGCAGGAGAGAGAGGGAGCAGGAGAGAGAGAGCAGGAGAGAGGGAGCAGGGGAGAGAGAGCAGGAGAGAGAGGGAGCAGGAGAGAGAGGGAGCAGGGGAGAGGGAGCAGGGGAGAGAGAGGGAGCAGGAGAGGGAGGGAGCAGGAGAGAGGGGGAGCAGGAAAGAGAGGGAGCAGGGGAGAGGGAGCTGGAGAGAGAGGGAGCAGGAGAGAGGGAGCAGGAGAGAGAGGGAACAGAAGAGAGAGGAAGCAGGAGAGAGAGGGAGCAGGAGAGAGAGGGAGATGGAGAGAGAGAGCAGGAGAGTGAGAGCAGGAGAGAGAGGGAGCATGAGAAAGAAGCAGTAGAGAGAGAGAGCAGGAGAGAGGGAGCAGGAGAGAGAGAGCAGGAGATTGGGAGCAGGAAAGAGGGGGAGCAGGAGAGAGAGAGCAGGAGAGAGGGAGCAGGAGAGAGAGGGAGCAGGAGAGAGAGAGCAGGAGAGAGACAGAGAGGGGGAGAGAGAGCAGGAGAGAGAGGGAACAGGAGAGAGGGGGAGCAGGAGAGAGGAAGCAAGAGAGAGAGGGAGCAGGAGAGCGAGGGAGCAGGAGAGAGGGTGCCGGAGAGAGAGAGCAGGAGAGAGAGGGTGCAGGAGAGAGAGGGAGCAGGAGAGAGGGAGCAGGAGAGAGGGAGCAGGAAAGAGAGGGAGCAGGAGAGAGGGAGGAGGAGAGAGGGAGCAGGAGAGAGAGGGAGCAGGAGAGAGAGAGAGCAGGAGAGAGAGGGAGCAGGAGAGAGAAAGCAGGAGAGAGAGAGGGCAGGAGAAAGAGGGAGCAGGAGAGAGAGGAAGCAGGAGAGAGAGCAGCAGAGAGGGAGCAAGAGGGAGGCGAGCAGGACAGAGGGAGCAAGAGAGAGGGAACAAGAGAGAGAGAGCAGGAGAGAGGGAGCAGGAGAGAGGGAGCAGGAGAGAGAGAGAGCAGGAGAGAGAGGGATCAGGAGTGAGGGAGCAGGAGAGAGAGAGCAGGAGAGAGGGAGCAAGAGAGAGAGAGCAGGAGAGAGGGAGCAGGAGAGGGAGCAAGAGAGAGAGGGAGCAAGAGAGAGAGAGCAGGAGAGAGGGAGCAGGGGAGAGAGAGGGAGCGAGAGAGCAGCAGAGATGGAGCAGGGGAGAAACAGGGAGCAGGAGAGAGAGGCAGCAAGAGAGAGAGAGCAGGAGAGAGAGGGAACAGGAGAGAGAGGAGCAGGAGAGATGGAGCAGGAGAGAGACGGAGCAAGAGAGAGAGAGCAGGAGAGAGAGGGAGCAGGAGAGGGAGGGAGCAGGAGAGAGAGGAAGCAGCAGAGAGAGGGAGCAGGAGAGAGAGGGAGCAAGAGAGAGAGAGCAGGAGAGAGAGGGAACAGGAGAGAGAGGGAGCAGGAGAGATGGAGCAGGAGAGAGACGGAGCAAGAGAGAGAGAGCAGGAGAGAGAGGGAGCAGGAGAGGGGGAGCAGGAGAGAGAGAGCAGGAGAGAGGGAGCAGGAGAGAGAGGGAGCAAGAGAGAGAGAGCAGGAGAGACAGGGAGCAGGAGAGGGGGAGCAGGAGAGAGAGAGCAGGAGAGAGGGAGCAGGAGAGAGAGGGAGCAAGAGAGAGAGAGCCGGAGAGAGTGGGAGCAGGAGAAAGAGGGAGCAGTAGAGGGGGAGCAGGAGAGAGGGAGCAGGAGAGAGAGGGAGCAGGAGAGAGGGAGCAGGAGAGAGAGGGAACAGGAGTGAGGGAGCAAGAGAGAGAGAGCAGGAGAGAGAGCAGGAGAGAGAGGGAGCAGGAGAGAGAGAGCAGGAGAGAGAGGGAGCAGGAGAGAGAGGGAGCAGGAGAGAGGGAGCAGGAGAGAGAGCGCAGGAGAGAGAGGGAACAGGAGAGAGGGAGCAAGAGAGAGAGAGCAGGAGAGAGAGTGAGCAGGAGAGAGTGGGAGCAGGAGAGATGCAGGAGAGAGAGGGAGCAGGAGAGAGAGAGCAGGAGGGAGAGGGAGCAGGAGAGAGAGGGAGCAGGAGAGAGGGAGCAGGAGAGAGAGCGCAGGAGAGAGAGGGAACAGGAGAGAGGGAGCAAGAGAGAGAGAGCAGGAGAGAGAGTGAGCAGGAGAGAGTGGGAGCAGGAGAGAGGGAGCAAGAGAGAGAGAGCAGGAGAGAGAGAGCAGGAGAGGAGGGAGCAGGAGAGGGAGCAGGAGAGAGAGGGAGCAGGAGAGAGGGAGCAGGAGAGAGAGTGAGCAGGAGAGAGAGAGCAGGAGAGAGGGAGCAGGAGAGAGAGAGCAGGAGAGAGAGGGAGCAGGAGAGAGGGAGCAGGAGAGCGAGATGGAGCAGGAAAGAGAGGGAGCAGGAGAGAGGGAGCAGGAGAGAGAGGGAGCAAGAGAGAGGGAGCAGGAGAGAGATGGAGCAGGAGAGAGAGAGAGCAGGAGAGAGAGAGAGGGAGCAGGGGAGAGAGAGCAGGAGAGAAAGGGAGCAGGAGAGAGACAGCAGCAGAGAGAGAGAGAGCAGGAGAGAGAGGGAGCAGGAGAGAGAGAGCAGGAGAGAGGGAGCAGGGGAGAGAGAGCAGGAGAGAGAGGGAGCAGGAGAGAGAGGGAGCAGGAGAGAGGGAGCAGGGGAGAGAGAGGGAGCAGGAGAGAGAGGGAGCAAGAGAGAGAGAGCAGGGAGCAGGGGAGAGAGAGGGAGCAGGAGAGAGAGGGAGCAAGAGAGAGAGAGCAGGAGAGAGAGAGGGAGCTGAAGAGAGGGAGCAGGAGAGAGAGGGAGCAGGAGAGAGAGGGAGCAGGAGAGAGGGAGCAGGAGAGCGAGGGAGCAGGAGAGGGGGAGCAGGAGAGAGAGGGAGCAGGAGAGAGGGAGCAGGAGAGAGAGGGAGCAGGAGAGAGAGGGAGCAGGGGAGAGGGAGCTGGAGAGAGAGGGAGCAGGAGAGAGGGAGCTGGAGAGAGAGGGAACAGGAGAGAGAGGGAGCAGGAGAGAGAGGGAGCAGGAGAGCGAGGGAACAGGAGAGAGAGGGAGCAGGAGAGAGACAGCAGGAGAGAGAGAGATGGAGCAGGAGAGAGAGGGAGCAGGAGAGAGAGAGAAAGAGAGTGAGAGCAGGAGAGAGAGGGAGCATGAGAAAGAAGCAGTAGAGAGAGAGAGCAGGAGAGAGGGAGCAGGAGAGAGAGAGCAGGAGAGAGAGGGAGCAGGAAAGAGGGGGAGCAGGAGAGAGAGAGCAGGAGAGAGGGAGCAGGAGAGAGAGGGAGCAGGAGAGAGAGAGCAGGAGAGAGACAGAGAGGGGGAGAGAGAGCAGGAAAGAGAGGGAGCAGGAGAGAGAGCAGCAGAGAGAGAGAGAGCAGGAGAGAGAGGTAGCAGGAGAGAGAGAGCAGGAGAGAGGTAGCAGGTGAGAGAGAGCAGGAGAGAGAGGGAGCAGGAGAGAGAGGGAGCAGGAGAGAGGGAGCAGGGGAAAGAGGGAGCAGGAGAGAGAGGGAGCAGGAGAGAGGGAGCAGGAGAGAGAGGGAGCAAGAGAGAGGGAGCAGGAGAGAGAGGGAGCAGGAGAGAGAGAGAGCAGGAGAGAGAGAGAGGGAGCAGGGGAGAGAGAGCAGGAGAGAAAGGGAGCAGGAGAGAGAGAGCAGCAGAGAAAGAGAGAGCAGGAGAGAGAGGGAGCAGGAGAGAGAAAGCAGGAGAGAGGGAGCAGGGGAGAGAGAGCAGGAGAGAGAGGGAGCAGGAGAGAGAGGGAGCAGGGGAGAGGGAGCAGGGGAGAGAGAGGGAGCAGGAGAGGGAGAGAGCATGAGAGAGGGGGAGCAGGAAAGAGAGGGAGCAGGGGAGAGGGAGCTGGAGAGAGAGGGAGCAGGAGAGAGGGAGCAGGAGAGAGAGGGAACAGAACAGAGAGGAAGCAGGAGAGAGAGGGAGCAGGAGAGAGAGGGAGATGGAGAGAGAGAGAGCAGGAGAGTGAGAGCAGGAGAGAGAGGGAGCATGAGAAAGAAGCAGTAGAGAGAGAGAGCAGGAGAGAGGGAGCAGGAGAGAGAGAGCAGGAGATTGGGAGCAGGAAAGAGGGGGAGCAGGAGAGAGAGAGCAGGAGAGAGAGGGAGCAGGAGAGAGAGGGAGCAGGGGAGAGGGAGCTGGAGAGAGAGGGAGCAGGAGAGAGGGAGCAGGAGAGAGAGGGAGCAGGAGAGAGAGGGAGCAGGGGAGAGGGAGCTGGAGAGAGAGGGAGCAGGAGAGAGGGAGCTGGAGAGAGAGGGAACAGGAGAGAGAGGGAGCAGGAGAGAGAGGGAGCAGGAGAGCGAGGGAACAGGAGAGAGAGGGAGCAGGAGAGAGACAGCAGGAGAGAGAGAGATGGAGCAGGAGAGAGAGGGAGCAGGAGAGAGAGAGAAAGAGAGTGAGAGCAGGAGAGAGAGGGAGCATGAGAAAGAAGCAGTAGAGAGAGAGAGCAGGAGAGAGGGAGCAGGAGAGAGAGAGCAGGAGAGAGAGGGAGCAGGAAAGAGGGGGAGCAGGAGAGAGAGAGCAGGAGAGAGGGAGCAGGAGAGAGAGGGAGCAGGAGAGAGAGAGCAGGAGAGAGACAGAGAGGGGGAGAGAGAGCAGGAAAGAGAGGGAGCAGGAGAGAGAGCAGCAGAGAGAGAGAGAGCAGGAGAGAGAGGTAGCAGGAGAGAGAGAGCAGGAGAGAGGTAGCAGGTGAGAGAGAGCAGGAGAGAGAGGGAGCAGGAGAGAGAGGGAGCAGGAGAGAGGGAGCAGGGGAAAGAGGGAGCAGGAGAGAGAGGGAGCAGGAGAGAGGGAGCAGGAGAGAGAGGGAGCAAGAGAGAGGGAGCAGGAGAGAGAGGGAGCAGGAGAGAGAGAGAGCAGGAGAGAGAGAGAGGGAGCAGGGGAGAGAGAGCAGGAGAGAAAGGGAGCAGGAGAGAGAGAGCAGCAGAGAAAGAGAGAGCAGGAGAGAGAGGGAGCAG
Organism: Pristiophorus japonicus; assembly: GCF_044704955.1. Classification (NCBI taxonomy): domain Eukaryota; kingdom Metazoa; phylum Chordata; class Chondrichthyes; family Pristiophoridae; genus Pristiophorus; species Pristiophorus japonicus. The sequence goes on along the minus strand of NW_027254808.1, from coordinate 4,595 downwards.
GAGAGAGAAAGCAGGAGAGAGGGAGCAGGGGAGAGAGAGCAGGAGAGAGAGGGAGCAGGAGAGAGAGGGAGCAGGGGAGAGGGAGCAGGGGAGAGAGAGGGAGCAGGAGAGGGAGAGAGCATGAGAGAGGGGGAGCAGGAAAGAGAGGGAGCAGGGGAGAGGGAGCTGGAGAGTGAGGGAGCAGGAGAGAGGGAGCAGGAGAGAGAGGGAACAGAACAGAGAGGAAGCAGGAGAGAGAGGGAGCAGGAGAGAGAGGGAGATGGAGAGAGAGAGAGCAGGAGAGTGAGAGCAGGAGAGAGAGGGAGCATGAGAAAGAAGCAGTAGAGAGAGAGAGCAGGAGAGAGGGAGCAGGAGAGAGAGAGCAGGAGATTGGGAGCAGGAAAGAGGGGGAGCAGGAGAGAGAGAGCAGGAGAGAGGGAGCAGGAGAGAGAGGGAGCAGGAGAGAGAGAGCAGGAGAGAGACAGAGAGGGGGAGAGAGAGCAGGAGAGAGAGGGAACAGGAGAGAGGGGGAGCAGGAGAGAGGAAGCAAGAGAGAGAGGGAGCAGGAGAGCGAGGGAGCAGGAGAGAGGGTGCCGGAGAGAGAGAGCAGGAGAGAGAGGGAGCAGGAGAGAGAGGGAGCAGGAGAGAGGGAGCAGGAGAGAGGGAGCAGGAAAGAGAGGGAGCAGGAGAGAGGGAGGAGGAGAGAGGGAGCAGGAGAGAGAGGGAGCAGGAGAGAGAGAGAGCAGGAGAGAGAGGGAGCAGGAGAGAGAAAGCAGGAGAGAGAGAGGGCAGGAGAAAGAGGGAGCAGGAGAGAGAGGAAGCAGGAGAGAGAGCAGGAGAGAGGGAGCAAGAGGGAGCGAGCAGGACAGACGGAGCAAGAGAGAGGGAACAAGAGAGAGAGAGCAGGAGAGAGGGAGCAGGAGAGAGGGAGCAGGAGAGAGAGAGAGCAGGAGAGAGGGAGCAGGGGAGAGAGAGGGAGCGAGAGAGCAGCAGAGATGGAGCAGGGGAGAGACAGGGAGCAGGAGAGAGAGGCAGCAAGAGAGAGAGAGCAGGAGAGAGAGGGAACAGGAGAGAGAGGGAGCAGGAGAGATGGAGCAGGAGAGAGACGGAGCAAGAGAGAGAGAGCAGGAGAGAGAGGGAGCAGGAGAGGGAGGGAGCAGGAGAGAGAGGAAGCAGCAGAGAGCGGGAGCAGGAGAGAGAGGGAGCAAGAGAGAGAGAGCAGGAGAGACAGGGAGCAGGAGAGGGGGAGCAGGAGAGAGAGAGCAGGAGAGAGGGAGCAGGAGAGAGAGGGAGCAAGAGAGAGAGAGCCGGAGAGAGTGGGAACAGGAGAAAGAGGGAGCAGTAGAGGGGGAGCAGGAGAGAGGGAGCAGGAGAGAGAGGGAGCAGGAGAGAGGGAGCAGGAGAGAGAGGGAACAGGAGTGAGGGAGCAAGAGAGAGAGAGAGCAGGAGAGAGAGCAGGAGAGAGAGGGAGCAGGAGAGAGAGAGCAGGAGAGAGAGGGAGAAGGAGAGAGAGGGAGCAGGAGAGAGGGAGCAGGAGAGAGAGCGCAGGAGAGAGAGGGAACAGGAGAGAGGGAGCAAGAGAGAGAGAGCAGGAGAGAGAGTGAGCAGGAGAGAGTGGGAGCAGGAGAGAAAGCAGGAGAGAGAGGGAGCAGGAGAGAGAGAGCAGGAGAGAGAGGGAGCAGGAGAGAGAGGGAGCAGGAGAGAGGGAGCAGGAGAGAGAGCGCAGGAGAGAGAGGGAACAGGAGAGAGGGAGCAAGAGAGAGAGAGCAGGAGAGAGAGTGAGCAGGAGAGAGTGGGAGCAGGAGAGAGGGAGCAAGAGAGAGAGGGAGCAGGAGAGAGGGAGCAGGAGAGAGAGTGAGCAGGAGAGAAAAGGAGCAGGAGAGAGAGGGAGCAGGAAGGAGAGAGGGAGCAGGAGAGAGAGGGAGCAAGAGAGAGAGAGCAGGAGAGAGGGGGAGCATGAGAGAGAGAGCAGGAGAGAAAGGGAGCAGGAGAGAGAGGGAGCAGGAGAGAGAGGGAGCAGGAGCGAGGGAGCAGGAGAGAGAGAGCAGGAGAGAGGGAGCAGGAGAGAGAGAGCAGGAGAGAGAGGGAGCAGGAGAGAGGGAGCAGGAGAGCGAGAGGGAGCAGGAGAGAGTGGGAGCAGGAGAGAGGGAGCAGGAGAGAGAGGGAGCAAGAGAGAGGGAGCAGGAGTGAGAGGGAGCAGGAGAGAGAGAGAGCAGGAGAGAGAGAGAGGGAGCAGGGGAGAGAGAGCAGGAGAGAAAGGGAGCAGGAGAGAGAGGGAGCAGGAGAGAGAAAGCAGGAGAGAGGGAGCAGGGGAGAGAGAGCAGGAGAGAGAGGGAGCAGGAGAGAGAGGGAGCAGGGGAGAGGGAGCAGGGGAGAGAGAGGGAGCAGGAGAGGGAGAGAGCATGAGAGAGGGCGAGCAGGAAAGAGAGGGAGCAGGGGAGAGGGAGCTGGAGAGAGAGGGAGCAGGAGAGAGGGAGCAGGAGAGAGAGGGAACAGAACAGAGAGGAAGCAGGAGAGAGAGGGAGCAGGAGAGAGAGGGAGATGGAGAGAGAGAGCAGGAGAGTGAGAGCAGGAGAGAGAGGGAGCATGAGAAAGAAGCAGTAGAGAGAGAGAGCAGGAGAGAGGGAGCAGGAGAGAGAGAGCAGGAGATTGGGAGCAGGAAAGAGGGGGAGCAGGAGAGAGAGAGCAGGAGAGAGGGAGCAGGAGAGAGAGGGAGCAGGAGAGAGAGAGCAGGAGAGAGACAGAGAGGGGGAGAGAGAGCAGGAGAGAGAGGGAACAGGAGAGAGGGGGAGCAGGAGAGAGGAAGCAAGAGAGAGAGGGAGCAGGAGAGCGAGGGAGCAGGAGAGAGGGTGCCGGAGAGAGAGAGCAGGAGAGAGAGGGAGCAGGAGAGAGAGGGAGCAGGAGAGAGGGAGCAGGAGAGAGGGAGCAGGAAAGAGAGGGAGCAGGAGAGAGGGAGGAGGAGAGAGGGAGCAGGAGAGAGAGGGAGCAGGAGAGAGAGAGAGCAGGAGAGAGAGGGAGCAGGAGAGAGAAAGCAGGAGAGAGAGAGGGCAGGAGAAAGAGGGAGCAGGAGAGAGAGGAAGCAGGAGAGAGAGCAGGAGAGAGGGAGCAAGAGGGAGCGAGCAGGACAGACGGAGCAAGAGAGAGGGAACAAGAGAGAGAGAGCAGGAGAGAGGGAGCAGGAGAGAGGGAGCAGGAGAGAGAGAGAGCAGGAGAGAGGGAGCAGGGGAGAGAGAGGGAGCGAGAGAGCAGCAGAGATGGAGCAGGGGAGAGACAGGGAGCAGGAGAGAGAGGCAGCAAGAGAGAGAGAGCAGGAGAGAGAGGGAACAGGAGAGAGAGGGAGCAGGAGAGATGGAGCAGGAGAGAGACGGAGCAAGAGAGAGAGAGCAGGAGAGAGAGGGAGCAGGAGAGGGAGGGAGCAGGAGAGAGAGGAAGCAGCAGAGAGAGGGAGCAGGAGAGAGAGGGAGCAAGAGAGAGAGAGCAGGAGAGACAGGGAGCAGGAGAGGGGGAGCAGGAGAGAGAGAGCAGGAGAGAGGGAGCAGGAGAGAGAGGGAGCAAGAGAGAGAGAGCCGGAGAGAGTGGGAACAGGAGAAAGAGGGAGCAGTAGAGGGGGAGCAGGAGAGAGGGAGCAGGAGAGAGAGGGAGCAGGAGAGAGGGAGCAGGAGAGAGAGGGAACAGGAGTGAGGGAGCAAGAGAGAGAGAGAGCAGGAGAGAGAGCAGGAGAGAGAGGGAGCAGGAGAGAGAGAGCAGGAGAGAGAGGGAGAAGGAGAGAGAGGGAGCAGGAGAGAGGGAGCAGGAGAGAGAGCGCAGGAGAGAGAGGGAACAGGAGAGAGGGAGCAAGAGAGAGAGAGCAGGAGAGAGAGTGAGCAGGAGACAGTGGGAGCAGGAGAGAAAGCAGGAGAGAGAGGGAGCAGGAGAGAGAGAGCAGGAGAGAGAGGGAGCAGGAGAGAGAGGGAGCAGGAGAGAGGGAGCAGGAGAGAGAGCGCAGGAGAGAGAGGGAACAGGAGAGAGGGAGCAAGAGAGAGAGAGCAGGAGAGAGAGTGAGCAGGAGAGAGTGGGAGCAGGAGAGAGGGAGCAAGAGAGAGAGGGAGCAGGAGAGAGGGAGCAGGAGAGAGAGTGAGCAGGAGAGAAAAGGAGCAGGAGAGAGAGGGAGCAGGAAGGAGAGAGGGAGCAGGAGAGAGAGGGAGCAAGAGAGAGAGAGCAGGAGAGAGGGGGAGCATGAGAGAGAGAGCAGGAGAGAAAGGGAGCAGGAGAGAGAGGGAGCAGGAGAGAGAGGGAGCAGGAGCGAGGGAGCAGGAGAGAGAGAGCAGGAGAGAGGGAGCAGGAGAGAGAGAGCAGGAGAGAGAGGGAGCAGGAGAGAGGGAGCAGGAGAGCGAGAGGGAGCAGGAGAGAGTGGGAGCAGGAGAGAGGGAGCAGGAGAGAGAGGGAGCAAGAGAGAGGGAGCAGGAGTGAGAGGGAGCAGGAGAGAGAGAGAGCAGGAGAGAGAGAGAGGGAGCAGGGGAGAGAGAGCAGGAGAGAAAGGGAGCAGGAGAGAGAGAGCAGGAGATTGGGAGCAGGAAAGAGGGGGAGCAGGAGAGAGAGAGCAGGAGAGAGGGAGCAGGAGAGAGAGGGAGCAGGAG